>NW_027185931.1:608872-656760 GCF_028583685.1 Petaurus breviceps papuanus
CACACACACACACACACACACACACACACACACACACACACACACACCCTGTCTAACTGCAAGCAAATTTCCAGGATAGGGCTGGCTCCCTCAAATGCACTGTCCACTCCAGGAAAATGCCTCCTGTTCTGAGTGGCAGCAAGTCAACAAGATCTGGGCCCAAATCCTACCTTCAATACATACTAGCTGTGTGAGCATGGGCCAATAATTTAGCCTGTCTAGTCCTGTTTCCTCATCTACAAAATGGGGGCATGTGTACAATCTCCTACTCTGTGATGCTATGAATCTCAAATGAAGTCTATAAAACTACCCTGCATACCTGAGTAACACTCCTTAGGAAAGCCAAGAGGCCAAAGAAGAGAGAGAAAACCCTGTGATCAGAAGTGCAGCTCCTCCTTCTCAGATGGGCATCCATGCAGAAGGGAAGGGGAAAGGGGGAGGAGGAGAAGGAGGAGAAGGCAGTTATCTAGGAATCTCAAAGATAAATCAGAAAGGCAATGGTCACCAGTCCTGGTACTGCAAAGCCGGAGGATATGAATGTTGTTAAACTTTCAGTGTGAGCATTCGCACTTCAGAAATCTGTAAATGCTACCAATCTGGGAATGATTTATTATGTTGTTGATCATCTAGACTTAAAAAAGTGATAGAGAAAATGTTAATATTGCAAATTAAACTTAAGTCTGTCCCCAAATCGGTTGTTTATAAAGGATCAAAACAGGTCTGTTCTTCCTCATCTGGCCTGATCACCCCTGATCATACTCAGATACATCATGGTAACCTGCTGGCCAGCTGGCCTGTGTTCCTAAAACTGTGAAACATTCTTCCTCAGTGACAGTTCAGGTAGTTTTGAGGAGAGATGCTTACTCCTAGAAGGGAAGTGGGAGGCTACCAATTTCTCTTTTCCTGCCCCTTGCCCAAAGAAAATGGAACTGTAATGTTCCAGCATTCTACCTACATGACACTGGTGTGCAGCCCACCTGAGATTCCATCAAGAATGAAAAATGCTTGTCCTAATTGTCAAACATATATAGGGTTTCCCGTAGGTGTCACGTGATCAGGCTGAGATAAATTGGCAATAACATAATTATATGTCTATATTCATATATACAATAGCTTTCTGACCCCAACCCAAAACATCATCTCCATACTATATGTCTACTAATTTGGATGAATATAAATATCCCTGAGAAGTTTAGAGCAGAGCATTTATTCTTTGCAGGTGGAAAGTCCAAACCAAGTGTCCATTAAGATAGCCTGAGGGAGGAGTGGATTTTATGTGGTTCAGTGGGGGAAACATATGAGCTTCTTAAGCCTTCTCTATAGCATAAATTCTCTGAAATTATGTATTAAGTTCTGAGCTCAGGATGAAGGGCCTTGTACATAATTTTGTTTATAAAGTTTCTCTTTCCAGTATTAAGTATTTGGTGTTGGATGTTTACTTTTACCAAAGACCTACCATCATTTAGTACACTTATAAGGTTTCTCTCCAATGTGAATTACCTGGTGCTCAGTGAGCTGTGTGCACTGGCTAAAAGTCTTTCCATATTTATTACACCCATGAGGCTTTCCACCAGTATGAATTCTCTGGTGGTGAGTGAGTTGTATGCTCTGGCAGAAGGCCTCCCCACATACATGACATTCATAAGGTTTCTCTCCAGTATGAATTCTCTGATGAGAAGCAAGGGATGAGTTGCGATTGAAGGCCTTCCCACAGTCACTACATTCATAGGGTTTCTCTCTGGTATGAATCCTTCGGTGGTAAGAAAGGGATGAACTGTAGTTGAACGTCCTTCCACATTCACTGCATTCATAATGTTTCTCTCCAGTATGAAGTCGCTGATGTCGATTAAGCTGTAAGCTCAGACAAAAGGCCTTCCCACATTCATGACATTCATAAGGTTTTTCCCCATTATGAATTCTCTGGTGTTGAGTAAGCTGTGTCCTCTGAGGGAATGCTTTCCCACACTCATTACATTCAAAAGGTTTCTCTCCAGTATGAACTGTCTGATGTCGTGTAAATTCAGTGCTCTGGCTAAAAGCCTTTCCACATTCATTACATTCATAAGGTTTCTCTCCAGTGTGAATCCTCTGATGTCATGTAAGGTGTGAGCTCTCACGGAAGGCCTTGCCACACTCATTACACTCATAAGGTTTCTCTCCACTATGAATTCTATGATGGGAAGCAAGAGATGAGCTGTGTTTGAAGGCCTTGCCACATTCACTACATTCATAAGGTTTCTCTCCGGTATGAATTATCTGATGTCGAGTAAGTTGTGCACTCTGTCTGAAGGTCTTGCCACATTCATTACATCTGTATGGTTTCTCCCCAGTGTGAATTGTTTGGTGTCGGATAAGATGTGTGCTCCGATGAAAGCCTTTCCCACATTCATCACATTCATACAGATTCTTTCCCATCTGCACAGTCTGAAGGGAAGTAATGGGTGAGCTACTGTAAAAGGCTTTCCTGTATGCCATGGATGCATAAGCTTTCTCTCTAGGGCTTAGTTGATGATACTCAATAAAATCAGGGTCATATATGGGAGATTTCTCACAGTCACCATGCTTACAAACTCTCTTGTCTGAAAGTATCTGTTGACTTTTACTCAGGTCTGAATAAAAGCCATTACACTGAGAGAGAATATTCCCTACAGAAACTCTCTGTGGGAAAAGGATTGGCCTTAGACAGAAGTGTTGGCCACACTTCATACATTCCTGGCTTCCTGTTTTATCAGGAGGATTCCTCACATTGATTTTTAATTGCTGAAGATGTTTCTCTTCATTTCTCTACTTCTTTTCCAACCAGACATCATATTGCCAGGCTTCTCCCACTTTGGGGACACAGGAACAATCCCTTGGGAGCATTTTCTGGGATGATTCTTCCATAAAAATACCCAAACCTGGAGATGCCTCTTTGTTTTCAGTTCTTGTTTCCCAATCTGAAAAAGACACACAAATGCCACCCATGGACCCTCTTATCTCTGACTTCACCATCTAGAAAAATGAAGGACAAATTAGCATTCCATTTTGTCTTTATATACTCACTTGCAGTTTGTAAAAGGCTTGTGCAGTGACCTTAGGACCCAGCACAAGACACTCTATATCTTGGCTCTGGGCATTTCCTCTGACTGACCCCCACGCTTGGAGAGCTCTCTCTTCTTATCCCTGCCCCTGGCTTCCTTCAAGTCCCAGTTGAAATCGCATATTGTGCCAGAAGCCTTGCCCAGTCGCCCTTAAGACTCCCATCTTCTCTCTGGGATAATTTCTGCTTCCTATCTCTCATCTCTATTTGTATGTACATAGCTACTGGAATGTTGTCTCCTCCATAAGACTGTAAGCTCCTTGAGGGGCAGAGACTATTTTAGCCTCCCTTTGTATCCCCAAGATTTAGCATGGCACTTGGCAAGTAATAGGCACTAATTAAACCCTTACTGACTTGACTTACAAAAATGTTGTGAAAGAGATGAATTATTACATTTTTGAGATGAAGAAATTTAGATTCAGAGTGAGTCAGTAATTTACCCAAGGCCATATAACTCATTAATAGCTAAGGCATAATGGAACCTTATTTCTAGCCTAATGTTCTTTTCTCTACAATATTATCTCCCCACAATGGAATAAGCATATTGTATGTGAAAATATTTAATCAGAGAATGGATTAACATCACTTAGAGGTGATTTGAGAGGGATTGGACTAACATGTTCCACAGTTTCCTTACAACCCTAAGATTCCGGGACTTCAAATCTCCCTTATTTATCAGATACATTCCTGCGGCCACGGAAAACACTACCAGGGCTCAAGCTGATTTCAGATATCTGAGCCATACTTTCTTCTATATTCAGGAGGGGCTCCATGTCACATGTCCACTTTAGGGAACTCAATTAGCAAAGTCACAAGTGCAAACAGTAAATTTAAAGGGAGATTAACTAAGGATCATTATATATCCAAAACTTTAAGGTAATCACCCTACTTCACTAAACCATAGATCACTAACCCCAAATTCTAGTATTTTTATGGAAAAGGGAAGCCAAGAATAATGCCTACAAAGAGCATACATTTACATGGAACAAAGAGGTAAAACTCATAATTAAAAAGAATGTGTGGCTTTGAAAGTTTTCAGATGTCAAGTTACTATCTACAGTAAATGTAGATATAGTGATGCTTGGGGGGTGTGAGCAGCAGAGAAAACACATTTCAAACCCAAAGACGAGGGAGATTTGAGGAGGGAGGAAAGATGGAAGGAAGTACCAGGGGAATCAACTCAAGAAAACAAATTGAGACTGATGGAAAACATAAGGAAAAACCCAAAGCTTAATGGAGACTTTCTGGGATATCTGGGATCATAATCTAGGCCTTACAATCGCCACTGAAGGGTAGCATAGGACAGTCTCAGTTGGCCTCCTTGTTTCTTACTTTTCCTCCTTCCAGTCTAGCCACCATGATCTACTTATATCATCTTCATCCTCATACCATTACCCTGGTTTTCCCACTCTTTTTTTTTTAGGGGAGAGAGGCTGGGAGAGTTATTTCTTTTAATTTATTATTATTCAACAAAAGCTTCCAAAGAAACACACAACTAATCCCCCTAGAAAGTTCTTTTCCAAAAAAAAAATCTGAGTCAAAGCTAATGGCATGATCACAAATTAGAGCACATATCATGTTCCAATTGTGGGGCTGACCAACTATGAAGAAAAAAGGAGGGAGACAGAAACAGATGGGATAGTTTCACTCCAATCTGCTAAATCTGGGCAGGAAATGTACTTAGAGAAAATAAAATGCAAGCCTGGCCCAGAATCAGGATATCAGTACCCTAGGGGACTAAAGCAGAGAAGCTAACCATTTCTTGTCTTTCCTTATGGTGCACATCATCCAACAAAATGAAATGGAACCAAAAAGGAACAACTGACACAATGGATCTGATGCTCACCAGAAGGATCTAGTTGCTGGGGCATAAATGATGGGAACCTTGAGGAGGAAGCAATGCCATCAGAACATCTGTTACAGGGCAGGAAAGGAAAGCTGAGCATGGTCTGATGCATGGCCTTAATTTTAAGTGAGATTACAAAGGCTCAAAGGAAGGTTAGGGAAAATGCAATGAAAATCAGATGAAGGGGAAAAACAAAGCCACAAGAATGAACTGAGGCCCACAAAGAGAACCTTTCCTAATGGGGAGGAAAAGGAAACACTTTCCAAGATGACCAACCTGTACTTTAAAAAGATATATCGAGAAGGCAGAGGACCAAGACCGAAGACAGTTTAAAGCAGGGTGTCAGAAACTTGAGAGGAGCCAGCAGAGGGCAGCCAGAGCAGCAAAGGACCTCAGGTTCAAGCCAGGTGAGGACTGGCTGAACCTGGAGGAGAGAAGACTCAGGAGAGCTTTCTTCAAGTATCTGAAGGGCTGCCATGGGAAGGAGAGATCAGGCTTACTCTGGTTCTGGAGGGCAGAACCCTCCAGGAGCAACGGAGGGAGGCTGCCATGAGGAATGGTTAGGCTCACTGTCTGGAAAAACTTTCTAACTCCTGGAGCTGAATGAAAGTGGAGCACGATGGCTTTAGAAGCGGTGAGTCCCCTCTCCTTGGAGGAGTCCAAGTAGAATATGGAGAGCCATTTTACAGGGGTGCTGGAGTGATGATTCCTTTATGTACAGGTCAGATTAGTGGCCAAAGAAGTCCCCTCAGGGTCTATGATTCTGGGGCATGTACCATATGGTTATTTTTTCTTTTGCACAATGAGAAAATATTCAGCCAAAGTAAGAAAAATAAAACAGAGAGGAAACAATCCTGCCCTGAGTATTTCTGCTAGAAATCTAACATTCAAAATTCACAGAGATTTTAAATAAGTATATAAAAATAAGATGCATCTCCCAAAGGTAAGTGGTCAAAACACTCTTCAAACACACACAAGTCATCCATCAGCCACTGGGTCAGAAAAGAAAGAAAAATGATCATATTAAATCATATTCTCCAGCTTTGGAGAAACTGGTAGAGCTGGGAGTCTATGTCATCTTGGTGGGAGGTGAGAAGTAGGAAAGGGGGGAATGGCCATTTCAGAAGAAACCAAAGGGACACAGGGAGCTTGCCATAGAGGCTGAGTGAAAAATACAAAATCCAAAGGGTCACATGGGTTACAGGGTTCTTTCCAAAAACTTTCAGCGCATGGTCTTGATTGTCTACTGAAGATGAGTAACCCAGAATCAGGGCACAAGAGAAAGACCTCCTCCCTACTGTTAGCATCTCTTTCAATGAACCTGGAGGAATGAAAGAGTGGGGAAAGGGCTAAGGGGCTTGTTTAGGCTGACTGCAAGCTGAGGGCAGGACCTCATGTGATAGCCCCTAGGGGCTGACTGCTGGTGTCCCTCACTTACCTGCACACCTGCATCTCAGGGCTTCTCCTTCTGCCATCCAAGGTGCTTCCCCTCGTTCCAGCTGAGAGATCACATCTGGTTTAGACACAGCAAGCCCTGCCCATGGGAGAATGTTTCTTATAGTGATACCTATATGGGACTTTACCTTCTAACCACCCAAAGTTAACCTTGACACGCGTTTACTAGCCGAGCCTTAGAAAGCCATAAACAACACTTCCCCCATTTTATCTTATTCCTTTAAGTTTTGGTCAAGAAGTAATACAAGGTATTGGGATAGAAAGACTGTACTCTTCTACCCTGATTCCATCTCTGACACCCTCTATCTTTGGGAGAAAGCAAGCATTCTGGGAAAACTCAATGAGTCATATAAAAACTCTTGGGAAGATTATCCCAAGATAATCTGTGTCTCTAACAAGTATGGAAGAATGGGTCACAGAAAGAAAATTAATTTAAATTCTTCACTGCTGTGAAAGCCTACGTCTCCTCATATGAAAAGTGAGAAGATTATACTAGAAGACCCTGAAGGACCTTTGGATCCCATGACCAAAGAGGATGGGACCTTTCCATGTCCTCCAGCATCTGCTCTGGGACGTGAAGGAGCACAGACAAGGGAGGAAATAGGGCATAACAGGCAACCACCAGTCCCAGTTGACCAAATCAAGGCCCTTTCATTTGGGAATGGAGGCACAAGTGCCCTGGATGTTAGCCACAAAAGGGTTAAGGATTCCTAGTCTGTGCAGCCAGATAACTGCAAACCAAAACCCTTACATCATGTGCCAAGAGAGGGAGGAAAGGATCTTCCTCCCTGGGCAGCGCAGGAGGAGCAGCCTCACCCAGACAGACCAGGGTCCTGAAGTTCTCCAGCATCACATCTTTGTAGAGCTCCTTTTGACAGAGATCAAGGTGCCCCCACTCCTCCAGGATGAAGTCCACAGCCACATCCCTGAATGTCACCCATTCCTGAAACAGGACACACATGTGATTCTAGCCAAAAAGGCGTATGTCTTGTAATAATGACTATTAATGCTCACACAACTTTGCAAAACTCTGACACACTGTAGCGGCAAGCGCCCCGGCATCCCCAGGGTGGCTGCCAACACAGGTTCTTAGATCTGCTTTGTTAAAGGAAAGCAATTCAAAATGGGTTAACAAGCTTACTTTAATCAGTCAAATATGTATCGTTTACCTAGTTCAGGGGAAAGAGGTCAGCACCCCAAACTTCAGAATATACAGACAGAATTATCAAGACAGAAACAGATCAAGTAGACAGATTTCCAAACTGTCCAACCATTACATCCATACCAAACAACATCTGGGTTTCAAAGCCAGGGGGCCCTGGACAACGGCTTCCCAGAGTTTCACCTGATCAAATCACAGAACACTTCTCAAAGCGAGCCCCAAAACAAAGCTACACATCAGGGATTATATAGCCTTCTCCTGGCTCAGAGAATGTAACAACCTTATTGACCCACTGGCCAATCAAGAAGTATCTACTGAAAAACAAGCTTCCCACCCCAGGCTCCGGACACGCTGCCCTCTAAGCACGGCTCTGCCAGCTGTGCTCTGGGGCTGCAATTTGCCCTTGCTACGCACGGGCCAATGTTGGAGCCTGCTGTCTCTTCCTCAGGAGCTCATCTAGAGTCCTAGCTGGATATCCCAGCTGGATATCCAGCCAGGATACCAGGAAAATCATTCCTAATAATGCTGATGGTTGCATTTATGGAGTGCCTGCTGTGTGCCGGGCACTGTGCCAAGCCTGTTACAATTATCATCGCATCAGATCCTCACACAACCCTGCGAGACAGGTGCTAGTGTTGTCTCCATTTTACCGATGAGAAAACTGAGGCCGACAGAGGTTCAGTGCCCAGTCTCGTAAGTGTCTGAGGCTGGATCTGAACTCACCAAGTCCCAGGCTCTGGATGCTCTGCCTGCCCTGAGGCCTCACAAGGATGCAGCCCCTCTGACTCCAGGACTAGCCCACTATATACTATGGCACCACCAGGCAGCCTCAAAAACACCTGGACCTTCTCCTACCCTACCCCACCCCCACTTGAAGCCCAGCTATCCGTGCATCCTAGGCACCCCCTAGTGCCCCATTTCTGCTTTTGAACTTTATCATCCTCATCTGTAAGAAGGACATTGGGCACAGGTGGACTGTGGGCCCTGGAGTCAGACTCACCTTCCTGAGTTCAAGTCTGCACTCAGATATGTAATAGCTGTTGAGGGAATTGGAGGGATTATGAGAAAAGTGGACAATTATAGGAACTGAGTGAACCCCACTGACTCCACCTTGTGACGCGGTTCTGGAGCGTTCTATTCAATTACGGATCTAGTTCAATTTCTGTCTCATGAGACAATTTTATTTAATTGTGGGAGGTGGTGCAATGAGAATAGGAATTTGAAGATCTTCCCTGCCCCTTAACAGACCTAGGGGGTAGTTTGAAGTAAACTTTGAAAGTAAACTCTGCCCCTGACAGGCTGAATGTGGTCACATGAAGCCTGTGGTAGGAGGAGTTTGCTGAAGGGAAGCAGAGCTGACAGGAAGCTGGTCAGAGCCAGCCAGACAGTGGAGGAAAGAGGACACTCAGGCAAGGAGTCAGATAGGCTTGTGCGTAGACAGTGATCTTGTATAGGTTTGTGAGAAGGCTGAAGGATGCTGTGGCTCTCAGTGTTACTATGGCTTCTGAATGTCTTTGGTACTGTGATGGAATCGGCTCACTGGTTTTGGGACTGGGTTTTCTGGTGTCTAAATAAATGCTTCAGTTCTATCCTCTATCTGGAGAGTTTGGTATATTTTGTGATCAAACGTCATGCAATACTTATAGTCATGGTCTTTATCGTGATCGTGGGTGTTGAAAATATTGCATTGGTGCTACAGGTGGGAGAAAACCTTAATACTGTTTTAATCTAGCTTTGCATGGTTGGAAAACTGGACCATTTCTACCTGTTGTCCGTAACTATGGACCTTGGTAATGCTAACCAGAAACCTGGTCATATCCAAAGACTGATGCAAGGAGTTTTCTCACAATTGTACATCTCAAGCAACTCATTTGTCTTATGCGAAAACTGGCCCCAGATGACCCATCTATTATTGTTTCCATGTTCCTCTGACTGGATACAGACACTTGGGGGGTGGGACACCTCCTTTCTGGATTTAAGGAAATTGTACCTGTTGATGCTACCCCTCTCAGCTTGAAAAGTCCATAATCTTTCCTCCAATGAAAAATCAGATGACCTGATTATTTCTTAAAAATGTGCTCTGTATGCTGGTTACTAGGACAGTATAGCTTACTTTTCACCCTGCACCAAAGTAAGCTGTACACTGGACCTAGAGTAGGCCTAAATGCTGTTCAGAATGGGTGAGTCCCCGGATGGATTAGTGAGGGACACAAGTCAGTTGGAAAGGATTCTTTATGGAGCACGTCACCCAGACCCCTGTGTTGGAAGATATAAACCTACTGTTCGGACAGACAGCTTTTCAAGAAAGTAGAACCTCCCACTCACCTAGGAGGAGCACAGGGGCCATGGCCTCCTCCTAGTCTACAGTGCTCCCTTCTCTCCTGGAGGAGCAGAGCCCTCAGAGGCCAGACCTGGGGAGAAAAGGGAGGCCTTCGCCTTACACAAACCATAGAGCAGAGATGGAGGTGGGAGGGAACTCCTGCAAATTGTCAGCATGCGTGTCTTGCATGGGCCGGGCACTGTTCTCGAAAGCAGAGGTACAAATACCAAAGAGCAGACCCTGCCCTCCTCCTTACAAAAACAAGATCAGCTGGGGAGGGAAGCAGGGAAGACTGAGCCTTGAAAGGCGATGGTCTGGAGAGGCAGAGACACGGAGAGAGGAAATTCAAGAACCAAGGATTCCATTGTGTGGGCTCAGCCAAGCGCAGCCAGTGGCCCAAGGCAGCTGGACAAGAGTGATGAGAACCTGGGCTGGACCCCGTCCTGGGAAGCCACTGAGCAGGGGGTGGCACGGTCAGAGCTGACGGATCACAGTACTGGGCTGGGCCGCGGAGCCTGTTCTGGAGGAGCCCACAACCCTTGTGGGAATCATGTTATCAGATAAAGAGGAAAAGCTAAATTTCCATTAGGAGTTAAGAGAAAAATAAAGACTCCTCCGCTCCCCCTCCAAGTCCAATGACCCCCTGAAATCTCTCTGGGACTCGCGTGGAGATCCGTGGACTGCAGGTGAGGAAGCGGACAGAGCCCGGGCCACGGGGAGGGGCCCACGCCTGGAAAGTGGCAGGATGGAGGGGCTCTGGCTCCCGCAGGGTCCCCAGTCTGGCCGGGGCCGAGGCGCTGTCCCACAGTGGCTGCTAATCTGGGTGTCAAGGTGCACTCTGCAGAGCCCAGCCCCACCAGCACGTGGGAGAAGGAGGGCCATGAGCGGCGCTCGAGATTAGCTCAGAAGGAGGAGTCTGGTGCCACGCCCACCTGTCTGCCTTGGATTGGGTTAGAGCTCTGTTAGCCCTGCCTCCTCTCAAACTGCCCAATGCGGATGGCTCTGGTGGGGGGCGTGGCCAAGGGCAGGGGCGGACTGAGGGCTAGTGCGCAAGCGTAGGGCTGGACCAGCCTCCTCCCCAGTGTGGCTACAACCAAGGAAGGGGGAATGAGGTTCGGTCTGGGGCATGAGGCCACAGTTCGGAAACAAAGCTGGACGGGGAGTCATTCAGACCAACCGCCGGCCAGGCTGGCCCTGCTTCACCTCAAGACGCAAGAATCTGGCTCCAGCCTTGGCTCGCCACGGTCCAAAGACTGCCTGGGGGACTTGAGTTCCGGGAGGAGAGGCCAGTCGAGAAGAAATGGCAGTGATGTACAGTCGCTGTAGCAGAGCCTTCTGGGAAATGTAGTGTTGCATTCAGAAGGGCTTGGCGCGCATGCGCTTGGATGCGCCTGAACCAGGGTGGCTAAGGAGAGATCTGATAAGCCGCTCTGGGCGCGGGGCCGGCCTCTCCACCACGTCTCGGTCCGGAGGGCCCCTCCCCCCCGCAGGCTCTCAGGTGACATCCCTAGAGGGTTCACCTTCCCCCTCCAACACCCCTGGACCCACCCCCGCCAGGGCAACCCCCGACCCCCTTCGAATGGGGGTGTCAGGCTTGCCAAGCGCCGAGGTCAGAGCTCAAGTGACATTACCAGGATCATGCAGCGGAAAAGCTTCGGAGGCCGAATCCAGGCCTTCCGGACTTCAGGTCCGGCATCCCCAGCACCACCTGGCCCGCTGCGTGCACTGTACCACGGCCCCTCCCTGCTCCGCGCCGCCGGGAAAGCGCCTACTCCGGGGTGCTGACGGTCTGCGGGGCAGCGGCGGCCTGCCTCTCCTCGGGCCCCAGGATGGCCCGCGAGCCTGGTGGGTCATCAGCAGATCAGCCCGGCGGTATTGCTTAAGCACCTGCTATGTGCTGGCCCCGTCCTGAGCTGGCAGACAGCCCCTGCCCTCCAGGAGCTCGTGATCCAAGGGGCAGTATGAAAAGGATGCGTTACTATGTGTAATGTGTAAATAATCAGGTACATACACGGTAACAGTGTGCCAGGAGGGGAAAGCACTCTCCCCTGGGGGACCAGGAGAGGCTCCTGCAGAAGGCGAATTTGGGCTGAGTCTCAGGAGAAGCCAGGGAGGTTAGAAAGTGAAGGTGAGGGAGGGGCAGAGCGTTCCCAGCATTGGGGGAGTGTAGCAGCAAGCACCCCAAGCGTCCTCAGGGTTTGCTGCCACCACAGGTTCTTGGATCTGCTTTGATAAAGGAAAGCAACTCAAAATGGGTTAACAAGCTTACTTTAATCAGTCAAACATATATCGTTTACCTTGTTCAGGGGAAAAAGGTCAGCACCCTGAACTTCAAAGTACACAGGCAGAATTATCAAGACAGAAACAGATCAAGTAGACAGCTTTCCAAACTGTCCAACCATTACATCCATACCAAATCAACATCTGGGTTTTTCAAAGCCGGGGGGCTCTGGACAACAGCTTCCCAGAATCCAGATCAAATCACAGAACACTTCTCAAAGTGAGCCCCAAAACAAAGCTACACATCAGGGCTTATATAGCCTTCTCCTGGCTCAGAGAATGTAACAACCTTATTGACTCACTGGCCAATCAAGAAGTATCTACTGAAAAACAAGCCTCCCACCCCAGGCTTCAGGTGCACTTTAGCCTAGGGGCAGGGAAGATCTTCCAAATTTGCATTCCCATTACAGGGAGCCAGAATAAAGGCACAGAGATTGAATCTTGTGTGCAAGGACAAGGAGGAGAACAGGCTATCGAGGTTAGAGAGTGTGGGGGGGGAGGGGATTAAAATGTAAGAAGGCTTAAGAGGTAGGCAGAGAGTAGGTTTTGAAGACCATGCCAGAGAACTTGATTCTGGAGGCAGTAATTTGCTATTAGAACTCATTGAGCAGTGGGCAATATTGCCAGGAATACACTTCAGAAAAATCACCCGGCACCTGACTGGAGAACAGATTGGAACAGGGAGATGCTTGAGGCAGGGAGACCAATGAGAATACTGGCCTTGTCCAGATGAAAGGTGATGAAGGCTTCAGCTATGGTGGTGCAGTATGTGAAGAGAAAGGGATATGTGCCAGTTATGTTATGAAAGTAGCAACAACAAGATTTGGCTGTGGATTGGAAAAATGGGGTGAATGAATGAGTGGAAGATGATGCTGAGATTACAGGTCTGGATGACCCTCAGCTCCCATCTAATATCTATATATCTAATCTGTTGCCCCCCCAGTCCATTTCACCTTCACAACATCCTCCCCTCCCCCCCCCCTCTCTCCCATGATGCTGCCTCTACCATGGTACAAATCCTCATCAACCTTATACTTGGACTGTTGCTTGTTCGGTGCCTGCCACAAACCTCTGCTCACTCCAATCCAGCCTTCATTCAGATGCCAAAGTGATTTTCCTAAAGTGCAAGGTCAGCCATTTCATCCACCTACTCAGTAAAACCTAGTGGCTCCCTATCACTTCGATAATCAAATAGAACATCCTGAGTTTGGCATTTAAACCCCTTCATAACCTAAGCCACACTATCTCTCCAGTCTTCTTACACTTGACACCTCTCTCCACCACATACTGTTTGAACCAATGACACTGAGCTCTTTGCTTTTCCATAAAAAAGACACAATCTATCATAATCTACAGGTTTTTGTAAACTGTCAATGACTATACAACTATTAGATGATCACAGTCATTTGTTTGATCTCCTCAAAGACTGATGACCATTTTTGTTGGTGGAGGTAACAGGAGAGAAGACTAACTCCACAGCAGCGGAAATGGCTTATTTTCCCTTTTAATCTCTTAGAGATCAGGAGACCAAGTCTGAAACCAAGAATTTCACTGCAAATCTGGGCATTTCTCTGAAAGAGTTGTCAAAGGAAAGACATGTTCCTGTTGTGTCTATGTTGGGAAAATGGGATTCAAGATTTGAGAAGTGGCAAACCAACAAGGAGAAATGTTCTCCACAAACAAAAATCCCCCAGAGTACAAAGACAAGACAAGCCCACCGCTAGAATGATGATGGCAAACCCCTTGGTCTACAGCAGAGAGCACCTTCAGGAAAGAATGGGAAGGCCTTTGGTGCTCCAGTCCTAAACACATGAAATAACTCCTACTGGAGACAAATCTTAGGGATGTAATGAATGTGGGAAAGTCTTCAAGCACAAGTCATCTCTTACTTCCCATCAGAGAACTCATACAGGGCATAAACTTTAAAAATGTGCTGTATGGGGGAAGGCCTTATACTCAAGGCCAGGCTTAAGCCACCAGAGCATTCAGATTGATGGAATCCTTAGGATTTTAAGGAATGGAGGAAGGCTTTACCTTGGAGGTCACACCTACAAGAAGATCACACAGCATTCATTCAGGAGAAAACCTCAAAGATGTAAGGATGGTAGGAAGGCCTTCAAATATTCAAACTTGAGATGACATGAAATGATTCATGATGGAGAGAAACTTAATGGATACAATGGATTTGGGAAGACTTTCAAGGGGAGACTTAACTGAATATCAGTTAATGCACTTAGGAGAGAAACTTTATGGAAGATAAACCGAGAACATGCATCATCTTTTCAATCTCATCGAGGAATTCATACTGGAGGGAAGACATTGCTTTGTGTTAATTTTCTTCAGCACAAATTATTAAGTGGTTGGCATACTCCAAAGTCTCTTACATGCATCATAGGCTAGTTTTTTAATGTTCCAAATCAGGCAAAATAATGTAATGCTACAGTCTTCACAGTTGCGGAGTGGGAGCCCTTTGAACAACGACTTGTAGTAGATGCGGGGGGCAGAGGATAGTGGGGCAGGGCAGATAATGCCAAGGATGAAATGAGATATTTTTCTATCTGAAAATATGCATTTCATCTCCCTATCCAGCCTCACATTCTTCTTACTCTTCACTTTTAAGGAGGACTGATGACATCACAGTGTTGAGATCACAGTACAGTGAGTTTGGCTGTGGCCAAATAAGAGTTTGGAAGGCTCTGTCACAGATGAGCACTAGAAGTCCATTATCTTGTGTGGAGATTTGCTTCAGTTTACCCTTTTGTTACTCTCAAAAGAGACAGATGGTGGGATGGGGAGATCTGAGCTTCCCAGCCACACAAATACCCATCAGAACCTTCCCCTATTCTTTTGGGCCCAAGTGGAGCACATTTTCCACAAAGTGAGAGTTTCTGTTAGGGTCTCTGTGGCTGTGGGCTGGCTCTCCAATTATTCACAATAGTTTCAGATCTTCTTTGGGCAAAAAGGGCAACATATGATTTATGTGGAGAAAAGATCAAGAAGAAAAAAACAAGAATAATTACACTACCTGAAAGCGATGATCAAAAAAAGAGTATTGATACAATAATACAAGAAACAATTAAATAAAATTACCCTGAAGTGTTGGAACTATAAGGGAAAGTAGAAATAGGAAAAATCCACCGATCACCACCTGAAAGATCTTACAAGGTAAACCCCCAGGATTGCTACGAACAAATTCCGAAAACTCCAGTTCAAGGATAAAATATTATGAGCAACAAGAAAAAAAAAAATGTTAATATGGTGGTGCCATAACTAGAATCACGAAAGACCTAGCAACCTGCCCAGCACCAAGTCTAACCTAGAACAGGCAGGAGCCCTGAATGTTGTGATCAGGTCATGAGTGTTGGTGGAGAAGAGAGGGGCAGGGGGGCACCCTTAGTAGGGTTGGCATCAAGGTCAGGAGGTTCTCTGAGGATGGGCATGGGAGGCAGCAGAAGGAGGGTGGAACCTGAATTCAGGTCTAGCCCCAGACACCCTGCAACAAGTGTGCCTCAGTTTCTCCTCTGTGCAGAGAGGGTAATGAGGGCCCCGACTTGTCATGGCCGTGCTGAGGGTCCAAGGACACAGGGCACGGACAGAGCTTGGCAAACCAATGCCAATGACCAGCGACTCTTCTGGGAAGCAGGGACAGGGTCCCATGCCTCTGGGAGGAGGGGCGGGTCAGGGGCCATTTTTTTCTTCCCTGTGCCCTCCCACCTTGGGGAAGACAGGAGTCCTGCCCTTCCCGGGAAAGGTGTTGTTTCTGGGAGCCTAGGGGAGAACTGGACAGAGATGGGAGCAGGGCTACGGCAGCGGGGGCGTCTCTGATTGGATGAAAGTTCCAGGCGCCTCTAAAGCCTTGGGAAGGAGCCAGTTTCCTGAATCCCTATTCCAGCCAACCGAGAAGGAGCGTTGCCCAGGAAGGTCCCGTCCCCAAGGCCTAGCCAACAAACGCCTTCCTCGCTGAGGGGCAGACTGCGTAGACATGCAAGTTGCCTCTACCTTCACGGGTCAGTTTCCCAACCCTGCAGGGAAGCTGCCGGGTTCTTGGTGCTGTACAGTTGACGGGGCTTGTCCTGGGTCCCAGGCGAGGTGAAAGGGAGGCGGGGGCAGGGGGGGACAGTGCCTGGGACCCTCGTCCGCGCCCCTCCCCAGCCCCTCTTCCCTCTCCAGCCTCAGCTGGCTTCTTTCTGAAATGGGATGAAAGCTCCTGGATGGGGGGAGGGGGAAAGGGTCAGTGAGGCTGGACTGCCCCGCCCCCTCCTTCTTCAGTCCTCATTTCCCCTCATGTCCCCATTCCTCTAACCCCATGCTCCGTCCTGCTGCCCCCCTCTTCCCTTCCCTCCCTCTCTCCTGCTCCCCCAATCCCCTGCTCTGACATGGATGCCCTTGGACCCATCCCCCACACTCCCTGCATTTCCAGGGTTCAAGCCCCCCTTTCCCCCCTCAGGTGTCGCTGCCCCCTCCCCCCTCACATGACCCGGCATTTCAGGGGGTGGGGAGCACAGTATGGGCTTTTCTGTCACCTTGGCAGCTCTAGCCCCTAGAATGGAATGAAGTATACAGTAAGTGCTTCATAAATGCACGCGAAGTTGACCCAAGTCCTGGACACGGACCAGTTGCCCTTGTGTCACTGGGGGGCATTTTGGAAGCAGAAGCAGGGCTGGGAGGGGGAAGGCTTCCCCCCAGACCCTCCTTGGCTGCCTTTTCCTTTCTAGCTCAGCCTGAGGGGACCCCAGGGCACAGACCAGAGCCAGGAGCAGGAAGGAGCACAGAATGGGCCCCGAGTTCCTCCCCAGCAGGCCCCACCAGGTAAGCAGCATGGTGGTCTTCCCTGACATGGTGTCTCAAGTCACTCAGTGTAGACGGGTCCTTCCTCCTGTGCTCTCTGTCAGAGCACCTGGAGCAGAGCAGCCCCTCAGTCCCCAGGTTCCAGGGGATACAGCTCTGACTTTGTGCCAGGATCAAAGATGAAATCCCCCATTTGGCATTTCAGACTTTGCACAAACTAAGCTCTTCCTACCTTCCCCATGTCTCCATGTGATAAACTCCTCCATGCCTCCCACGGCCTGGCCAGCCTGGCCTGTTTTCTGTTCCTCTCACATGGCCCCCATCTCTTCTCTCTGCCTTTGCTTCCCCTCCCTTCCTGGAAGCTTTTGGCCCATCACCTGTCCCTGAAAGTGATAACCAGAGGAGCTTCACTGGGGAGTCAGACCAAAGACAATATAATCAGAGCTATTCAAAGAAGTGTTCTATGGCTAACAAGTGTCAGAAAACTTTTCTTTTTGATTTGAACTGCATTAGAAAACATGGAATTCATGCTGAAGAGCAACTCTGTGAAAGTGGGAATTCTTTCCTCTCAAATAATGAACTTACTCTATATCAGAAAATTCATGCAGGAAAAAAAATATTCTGAATTGACTAAATGTGGGAAGACATCCTGTCAGGAGGCAGATCGTACCCAGTACAATTGTATTCTGAGTAGTAAATCTTATAAACGCAGTGACTGTGGAAAAGTCTTCTGGCAGAAAAGAAATCTTACACAGAACTACAGAATTCATACTAGAGAAAGACATTTCAAATGCAGTGACTGTGGAAAAGCCTCCCACCATAGGACAGATCTTACATGACATCACACAATTCATACTGGAGAAAAACCTTTTAAATGCAGTGATTGTGGGAAGGCCTTTCCCCTGAGCACAACCCTGACTCGACATCAGAGAATTCACACTGGAGAGAGACCCTATGAATTGTAATCAATGTGGGAAGAAATTCCTACAAAGCTCTACCCTTTCTAATCACCACAGAACTCATACAGGAATAAGACCTCATCAATGGAGTGTATGTGGGAAGGCATTCTCTCAGAAGTCTGACCTTACCAAGCACAGTAGTATTCATACTGGCGAGAAACCTTTTATATGCAGTGATTGTGGGAAATACTTTATCTGGAACACAGCACTGACTCGACATCAGAGGACTCATACAGGAATAAAACCTCATCAGTGCAGTGTATGTGGGAAAGCATTCTCTGAGAAGTCAGATCTTACACAACACTGCAGAATTCATACTGGCAAGAAACCTTTTAAATGCAATGATTGTGGGAAAGCTTTTTTCTGGAGCACAACACTGACACCACATCAGAGAATTCATACTGGAGAGAAACCCTATGGATGTAATGAATGTGGAAAGGCCTATACCCAGAATTCACATCTTTCATTACATAAGAGAAGACATACCAGAGAGAAATCTTAGGAATGTAACTAACGTGAGAAAGCTTTCTTCCAGGTCAGAGGAACAATTAAACATTGTAGAATTCATGATGGAGAAAAACCTCATTAATTTAATCATTGAAGCAAAACACTCTTGTGGACTGATCTAGATTAAAAGGTAATTGGGAAATAGTTTTCAAATAAGCAAAACCACAATAAAACATAGAAGACGTTTGTATTTGAGTGTGACGACATAGTTCTAAAAGTTCTGATCTTGTTTCCTGACTTACTTTGCTGAAATGATCCTGTTTTAGTTCCTCTTTATATGGCCAGAAGGAAGGGGCTCTCGTTGGCTTGTCCCCTGTTCCCGTAGAGTCATAGACTTGGATATGGAAGGGAGGCCACTGAGTCTAGCACACTCATTTTGCAGATGAGTAAACCAGCCCCAGATAAGTTCAGTGACTTGCCCAGGGTCACACAAGGGTAGCCCTGACACCAGTTCTCTGAGAGGTTTTGCAGAGTGCTAAATGCCAAACAGAGGACTTTATATTTGATCCTAGAAGAATTAGGGAGCCCCTGGAGTTTACTGAGGGACAGTGCGGGGGCCCAGACAGGCCTGTGCTATAGGAAAATCACTTTAGTGACTTGTGCAGGTCGAACTGGTGTGAGGAGATCCAAAAATGAGGAGGCTGTTTCAGAAAATCACCTGAGAGCAGGAGGGCAGGAAGTGATGGAAGGGAAGGGCACCTATGGGAAGATGTACAGAGACAGAAAGGATGAGATTTGGCCCCTGATTTGTTGGGGTCAAGGGCAATACTACAGATGAATGTTCCCCATGTTCCTCACTGCCAGTGCCTGGGTGAGCATCAGCATCCTCTTTCCTGAAATGGTAATTAAAATCATAGCGTAGACAAGTTGTTTCTTCAATGCTCTCTTCTACCAGAGAAAAAGAGGCCAAGCAGTCAGTTATTCACCAGATCACAGTGGATTGAGCCCTTCCTGAGCAGCAGGCCCTGGGTGAAGCACATGAGAAACCCAGAAAGGCAGAAACATGGGCTTGTCTCAAGGGGATGACCAGGTGCACACAAGATCCCTAGGGAGTTGTATCAGGTGACCTTGGAGGGTCCCTAGCTTCCTCCAGGGCCCAGCTCCAATCAGTCCTTCTGTAAGGAGCTTTTCCTGATTCCCCCTTAACACCAGTGCCCCTCACTACAATACCCCCTGATGGAATCTTGCTTTCTCTGTCATTTATACAATATTGTTTCTAGGTTGTTCCCCCATTAGATACTATGAACTCCTTCTGGATAGCACTGGGGTTTTGTCTTTCTAAAATTCTCAGTGTTTAACACAGTGCTTTGCACCCAGTAGGTACTTAATAAATGCTGGCTTAGCTCCCTGGACTCAGCAACTAGGGGAGGTCTTCAAAATGACATCTCCTAGAAGACTCTCTGGTGCTCCCAGTGGTAACTGCTAACTCCCTCCCCAAATGTCCCAGTCCTGTGGCCTGTCCTCAGGCCTCACCCTCCTTCCCTGACAAGTTTCATTACCCGGCTCTCTCTTGGTCTCCTACTCCTGCCTGTCTGACCACTGCTCCCTTCTCTGTCTCCATGGCATGTCTCTGTCTGAGAGGCCTGTCCAGGGCCCTGGCCTGGCCCTCCTCCTCTCCTCTCTGTCCAGGCTGTCACTGGGGGATCTCATTAAATGCCATGGGCTCCACTCCTGAATCTACAACAAATAAGTAAGACACTTTAAGCAGGGTGTCCCATAGGCATCTCCATCTCACCATAATCCAGGATAACTCAAGATTTCCCCCCAAGCCCTCCCTGTTTCTGAGCCTGGCTGGTCCTGTGGAGGCGCCCACCATCCTCCAGGTCACCCAGGCTGGCAGCATCATTGTTCCCTTTGGATGCTCCCTCCCTCTCTCAGCTCACATATGTCTGTTCTGTCCAGTGATCAGCCCTCCCCCTAGTGCAGGCCCTGGCCACCTCACACTGACCTCTTACCAGAGACTCCTCTTTAGTCTCCTGGCCTCCAGCCTCTCCACACTCCAGTTCATCCTCCATTCACCTGCCAAAGTCGTTTTCCCCTTTAAATTCAAACTTCCTCCCTTAAGCACTGGTGTTCTTGCTCTCTGGATGGGATTGTTCTGAGTTCCCCTCTCCGGCCATCTTATTGAGTACATCAACCATTTTCTAATTTTTTTCCCCAATTTTCCCATTCCAAATTCACATTTAATTACAAACTCTGCACTTTCCCTTACCTCCTGTCATGTCTAGGACACTGAAATCTGATCCCAGCACTAGCACATTTATAGAGGGTTTTTTGAAAATGGTGGAAAGCAAAAGCTCCAAGACAGAGGGAAAGGATAGCCAGGAAGCATGAACAGTAATCTAAGCTCATATTCTGAGAGGAGATTGGCCAATTGATGACAGAGGGCCAAGGTTCTTGACTCCATTCAACTACCAAGTTGGAATTTCAATGAATAAAAAGGCACTGCCTGCTTCAAAGCAAGAACCAACTGTGAGTGCAGAAGGTAAACAGTAGTGACTCGTTAACAGAACCAAAGAAAATCTGAAAATCCTACACATATTATTCCCCTTGGGATAATAGAAGCTTGAAGTCAGTTTATTTTTTTTCCCTTTTTTCTTAATAGCCCCACTTCTTGAACTGTCTCTTAATAAACACTTGTTGATTTTTACAGAAGCAATACAGTACACAGAAAATAGGATGTTAGGAATGAAAGAGACATGAGTGATTATCTATTCGAAATCCCTAATTTTCCAGAATAAGGACAGAAATTTCTGGGAAGACAATGAGGGCTGAGGAGATTAAATGAAATGGCCAGCTATGTCACTAAGGAGCAGCCACTTTCAAACACTTTCACACACTTTCAAACACCAGTCAGGACCCAGTTACTGCAACAAGAACTCAGTAGTTATTATAGGAATGTAAATTTTTAAGATCTTCCCTGCCCTAGGCTTAAGTGCACCTGAAGCCTGTGGTGCAAGGCTTGTTTTTCAAGAGATACTTTGTGATTGGGCAATGAGTCAAGAGGGTTGTTACATTCTCTGAGCCTGGAGAAGGTTATATAAACCTTGATGTGAGACTTTGTTTTGGGGCTCGCTTTGAGAAGTGTTGTGTAATTTGACCAGATGAGACTATGGGCAGCCGTTGGGCTTTGAAAACCCAGATGTTGATGCTTCCCTCTGGTAACTGGATGTATGTAATGTTTGGACAGTTTAGAAGCCTGTCTGCTGAAATGTTTCTCTGTCTTGTAACTTCTGTATACTCTGAAGTTCAGGGTGCTGACCTTTTCCCCCTGAACTAGGTAAACAATATATGTTTGATTGATTAAAGCAAGATTGTTAACCCATTTTGAGTTGTTTTCCTTTAGAAAAGCAGATCTAAGAATCTGTGTTGGCAGCCACCCTGGGTATACTAGGGTGCTTGCTGCAACAGTAGTCAACAAAAACTATTGGGAAACTTGGAAAGCTATCTGGCAAAAACTAGGTAGAGACCAACATTGTAAGGTGCTGATTGGAGAAAAGCCATAAAATTCAGTAATAAATGAAAAAACATAAAAACTATGACAAAAAAAAACATTAAAAAAAAGATTGCCCCTGTTTGTAAGTATTCATAATAATTGATTAAACTACCACCTATGATCAGTCTAGAGCCCTGTGGTCTCTTCCTTTGTCATCGGAACACCCCATGGTTATGAGGGAAATACAGGTTTCCCCAAACAGGAATTCTGAAAAGTATAATTGGTGCAGTTGGGCAGGATACTAATGGAATGCTGAGGGAGTAGGGTATGGGAGGGGGGAGCAGTGGAATTCCTAGATGGCCTCCATGTGGAGGGTTGGCTCTGTGTTGGACACTTTAATGTTAAAAACTAAAATTGGTAATTGATTGCTGTGTATGGAAAGGAGGGGATGAGGTAAAAGCTTTATCTGGATCGGTTCTGTCCGTTTAAAGCAGTCCTCCTTGGGGTATGAGGGTGTGTAGCAAGATTAGTCTTTTCTATCTTGGGGGCATAGGGGATGGTGTCAAAAAGCACAGCCCATGGCAACTCTAAGGGTAGATGGGGTGGATACCCCCTACTCCCCTCCCTTAGGAAGACAACCACAGTCATTTCTAATGTAGGGCTATCAGGGTGACCAGAGGCTCCATGTGCCAGTAACCATATACTGGGGTCCTAAAAATAAGCACACTGTGTCTGCCCTGGGAGATACTGGTACAGAATGCTATTTGGAAACCCCAAAAGACATTCTGGCATGTGAGTAACCATGGAAGGAATCCAGTCAGGGCAAAACAAACTAAATTAATACTGAAAATAGAGGACTTGCCACCCAGCAAGTATGTGGTTTACATCAGTCTGGAGGTATAAAATATCATGGGGTGGACAGGCAGGAGCATCAGGATCAGCCCCTTCTCTGGGATCCATGTCAATTCTTGTTATCTTATAAACTTGCCAGGTTCTTAGAAACCATCTGTGTAGGCAAGATCATGAGCCCTGGGAATAGAGCTTGTTTGGGTTATGTAGTTACTAAACAATGAACTTGACTTACTGAGAATTTTCAAGTTTATGTATAATATAGAAATGACTTCTAACAATCGGTCTTTACACCAAGACAAATTTGAATTTGAGAAGGAAAAGAAACACAAATGAAAGATGTTATGTGAAATCTCTTGTGTATGTAAGTCCTGGTATATTTTTATTGCTTATTGCAACTTCATTAGAGTAAAAGTAATTGTATCTAGCCCTATGCTATTAGTGAAACTTGTCATTTGAGGTAAAAGCTCTTGGGACTGTAACTGATTTTATTTTGAGGTTTGAATTTAGGTATAGTTGTCATTAAGTCAGGAATACCCCATTTGAGAGAAATTCCATAAGCTACTCAGAGAGAATGTGATTCTGAATTGTTACAGGTGGAAGTCTGCACCTTGGAAAAAGCCAAGAGGACATACCTTGGCATTAGCCTAAGGTAGGATCCCTCTGGTTCAGTTTCCCCATTTTGTTTCTTTGAAATGTACTTGAAGAAGCTGTGCCAGATGTTGGGGAGACCCACCTAAGAGAAGGCACTAGGGGTTAGAGGGCCCAGGAAAGATTCCCTGTAGGACTTGGGATTGTAGCTGGGCCTTGAAGGAAGCCAGAGAAGCTGTCGGGGGGGTGGGCCGGAGTAGAGAACCACCTCTGCCCTTGTTACTACAGGCTATGATGTGGCCCAGTGGGAAGCGGGCTGATTGGTTTGGGAGGCAAAGGATAATGGTTCAAATTCCCGTCTCATGCTTACTAACTGTGTGATCTGGGTTAGTTACTTCACCACCCTAGGACTCAGTCTTCATAGAGAAAATTAAGAGGTTGCATCAGATGGATTCTGAGTTCCCTTCCAGTTCCAAATCAAGGACCCTATGACTGCTAAGATCACCCCCTAATTGGCCTCTCTACATCCAGTCACTCCCCTTTCCCACCCATCTTCTAGACAATTCCTAATACATTCCTAAGGGACATGTTTGAGCAGATCACTCCCCTGTTCTAGAACCTCCATGGCTTCCTAGTTGCCACTTAGTGTTCTCAATAGGTCATTGTATTGTTAATGTATTTTTGCTTAATGGAAGATCTTTCCCATTCATTAATAGGCCCATGTGATCTGCTCAAATCCCATGGAAGTCTGAATCACATGAGTCTAGTGGGAGGAGAAAGAAGGGTAGAGGAAGTTGGTCAAAGCAGTTAGAGCTGAGGGAGAGAGAGGAACCAGGCAGCAAGCTGTGAATGTTGGTTTGTAGGAAGGCCCTAGCAGGGGGAAGGCTTGGGCATGGTTGTGCCCTCTGCATTGTTATTGTATATAGATTTCTTTGTTGCTATGATGGATTTGGCTTTCTGGTGTTAGAATTCAGCTTTGTGGTGTCTGAATAAATGTTTTGATTCTATCTTCTACTTGGAGTCTGTTATAGTTTGTGATTCAGAATCAACGATGGCATATTCATAGCTTCTGTAGGCACTGTGAATATAGCATTGGTGCTACAACCATCATCAGTCAATGCTGAAGCTACTGATCATTTACCTCAGGCTAAAGTCAGGGGCCTTAAAGCACTGAATGTCAGGACTGGAAGGAATCTTAGAGCAGGGAATATCAGGAGGGCACTGGCCTTAGAAAAGTGAATGTTAGAACAGGGGTCTTAGAACAGGGAATGTCAGAGCTGGAAAGTATCTTAGAACTGGGAGGAATCTTAACAAAAAAGTGTTAGGGCTAAGAAAGCCCTTATGATAGAGCATGTCAGAACTGGAAAGAATCTTAGAATGTCAGGGCAGGGAGGGAATGTTAGAGCTGGGAGGGACCTTACAACAAGGAATTTCAGAGTTGGGAGGGACCTAAGAACAGGGAATATTAGGGGGGGGGGGGGGAGAGAGGTTTTAGGACAGAGAATATCAGAGCTAGGAGGGGCCCTAGATAAGGAAATGTCTGAACTGGAAAGATGGAGGCAGTCAGAGGAACTGGTTTCAGCTGGGCCTCTCCCCAGATGTGTTACCTTGGGCTGCTCAGCTTCCTGTCCTCAATAAACAATGAAGGGCTGGCACTGGCTGACCTGGGAGGCCCCATCTGGCCTTAAATGGCTAGTCCAGGGATATCCCACATTCTTGATCACAACCAGTTGGTGTGTTTCCAGGTTTCTGGTGGCCCCTCAGGGCTTGGGAGAGGGTATTGCTCAGAGAAGTCATTCCCCAAATATTGGTGAGAGAAAAGTACACCTTACCTAGAGACATTGAAGCTGGGTCCAAATTCCTGTTTTGCCAGCAGTGCTACTTGGGCTTTAGTTTCTTCATTCTAAAATGGAGGAGGGGGAGCTTGAGAAATGATTTCTAAGGTCCCCTCAGCTCTAGAACACTTGGGCCACATCATCTGAAGGCCCTAGCAAGAAGAGGAAGGGTCAGGGTGCTCCTGGGTGCACTAGTGGCCTCAGAAATCAGGGCCCAATGCCAAGGTACTCCCTCTCCCCCAATAGGGGCCTGCCCCTTCTCCTTCCCCCGGGTCAGCCAATTGTGAGGTGAAACTTTAGGGTTGCTTTGATTTATATTTCTCTTACTATTCGTGAGTTAGAGAATTCTTTCAAATGATTGTAAATACTTTGCAATTCTCTTGAGAACTTTTTTTCTAATATCCTTTGACTGCTTATGTATTGGGGAATGGCTATTAGTCTTATATATCTCTTAACTGTTCATATTGGATATCAAACCCTTATTAAGAGGAATGTGATAAAAGGGTTTTTTTTCATTCGACTGCTTTCCCTTCTTGTTCTAGGTATGCTAACTCTGCACAGAAACTCTTCATATAATCAGACTTATCTTTGATCTTTTGTAATTGCCTTTATCTCTGGTTTGGTTAAGAATTCATCTGCCCATAGAGATGAAAGGTATTTCAACTTTCTTCTCTGATTTGTTATGGTATGATCTTTAATGTGAAGATCATGCATCCATTTAGAGTGTATCGTGGAGTATGGCTGAAGGTCTTGGTCTAAACCTAACTTTTGCCAGGCCGCTTTTTCCAAGTTTCCCAGCAATTTTATTAAAATCATATATGGAGGTCTTATCAAGGTAATTTATATTTCTCTGGCTTGTTTCTGATTTTCCCTTATCTAGTTTATTCCACTAATCTAGTTTTTAACAAGTACCAGCTGGTTTTGACAACTGCCATTTTCTATTATATTTTGAGGTCTGGAAGTGCTATTCCCCCTTCATCCCTTCCTCTTTTCATTTGAACCAAACTGCCAGGCATTCAAACTCTACTGTAGAGAACACAACTCCAATGGGTTGGCCATATTGTCCATATGTCAAAGGTATCTTGCCAAAAAATCTATTCTATGGAAAACTCACACAGGGCAAGCCTTCATATGGTAGTCAGAAGAAGCCATACAAGCACAGTCTCAAGTTGTCTCTTAAGAATTTTGGACAACATCCAACCACCAACAATCCAAAACACTTCTCTGATGCCCTGAAGGCTATTTATGGGCCAAAGACCTTTGGTACATCTCAACTCCTCAGGAATGATGCAGTCACACTAATCAGTGACAATAACATGGTCCTAGATAGGCCAAACACTGAACACCTAGATATATAACAGACTATCATTAACCAATGCTGAAGTCACTGACTGTATACCTCAAATTGAAATCAATCCTTCTCTAGCTGAACTTCCAACTGAAGAAGAGGTTTGGAATGCCATCCAGCTCCTCTCCAGTGGCAAAGTGTCTGCTGATGATTCCATTTCAGTAGAGATCGACAAGGCCCAGGGTCCATTGCTCATGTAAAAGCTGACTGGAATCTTCCAGATGATATAACAAGACAGGTTATCCCCCAGAAGATCAAGAATGCCTTCATTGTCTGTTTCTATAAAAGAAAATAGGTTGTCCTTTGACAATCACAGGGATCTCTCCCTTAATCATTGTCAGCAAGATTTTTGCCAGAGTCCTCCTTAATAGGCTGATGCCTCACCTGGAAGATAGTCATCTACCTGAGAACCAGTGTGGTTTCAGAAAGGGCTGAGGAACAGTCAACATGGTGTTTGCTGCCTGACAACTCCAGGAAAAATGCCAGAAGCAGAACAGACACCTGGATGTAACACTTTTTGATCTGATCAAGGCCTTTGGTATTTTTTTTTAAAGCAATTGGGGTTAAGTAACTTGCTCAAGGTTACACGGCCAGTATATTTCTGGGTGTGGTGCTAAGTATCTGAGCCCGGATTCAATCCCAGGTCATCCCTCCCAGGTCATCCAGACTCTGGGGCCAGTGCTCTTACTCACTGTGCCACCTGGCTTCCCCAATGCCTTTGGTATTGTCAATCATGTGGGTTTGTGGGAGATCATGATGAAATTTGGTTACCTGGAAAAGTTCATTGGTATTGTACACCAGTTTCATGATGGCATGCTTGCAAGCATTTTGGATAATGGATGATGCTCTTAAGCTTCCCCAGTCACTAGTGGAGTGAAGCAGGGCTGTATGCTTGTTCCCATGTTTTTTAGCATGATGTTTTCAGTCATATTGTCATACATCTTCAACAAGGATGAAAATGGCATCAAGATCAGCTACCACATGTATAGTAAATTATTCATTTGAAAAGGCTGCAAGCCAAGAATTGGAGAGTTGGTGTGTGATTTTTTGTTTGCAAATGAGTGTGCACTTAGTGCATCCCCTGAGGCTACCCTTTAGCAGTCATTGCTTGGGTCCTGATTGGCTCAGACTGAATGTAAATAGCAATTGTTTCTGTTTTGCCCAGACAACCCGAAGGTCTTCCCCTCACAGATTTTTTTTTTAACTAAGCAAAAGAGGTCATTCTCTGCCTCATTTACCTGGCCTTAACCATTGAGTAGGTGTTGCCTCAGTTAAACTGAGACTTATTAAAGACCTAAGCTTAGTTCAAGGTCTCCCACTGCATCCAGGACCATCTCCAGTTAAGCTGCCCTCCAAGGAAGGTAGAGGTGAAAAAGTACATTCCAGACATGAAGGGCAGCCAGTGTTAAGGGACAGACTGCTGGATAAAGAATAGAATGAGTGAAAAATGGTTGGGGTCAAATGCTGCCTCAGAACCATACCCACAGAGAGACAGCTATATGACCATGGGCAAGTCACTGAACCTTTATTTCTTTCAGTTTCCTCATCAGTAAGGTAGGGATGATACAACTTCCCTCCATGCATCATTATGAGGATCAAATGAAATACTTGTAAAGTGCTTTACAAATTTTAAAGTGCTATACAAATACTTGCTTATTATCAGTAGGAGCAGAAATCACTTTGGCTGGACAGAGGAATGAATAATGTCCATTGAAGCTAAAGAGGTTAAGTTGGGGACACAGGGGTTTAGTGAGTAAGAGAGTTATATGGTCAGGTCTGGGATTAAGAAAAGTCATTTTGATAGCTGTGTGGGGGGTGATCTAGTGTAAGAAGAGTCATGAGATCAGACCATTTAGGAGGTTGTTGGTTGTAATAATCTTGGTGAGAGCTAATGAGGGCCTAAACTAAAGTGATAGCTGTTTGATTAAAGGGATGAGATACAAAAAACATTATGGAGGATGAAATTCCAAATTTCAGCAATTGAATGGATATGTGAATCGAGGGAAGGTAAGAAGTCAAAGAAAACAACAAATTATGAATCTAGGATATTGGAAGAAGAAATAGGGAAAGTTATGGCCTCAGAAAAATGCCTGTGAAGTGGGAAGTTTCAAGGAGGTTCCCAGAGCCTAAACCCCATCAGAAGTTAGTGATTTTTCATGGGAAAACTGTGATGATGGACCGGACCCAGTAGTGAACACCAGCCTGGAGGTAGAACCAGTTCCTATCAGCATCCCTGGAAACATTAACATGGAGACCAAGATGAATGTACCCCTTATTTCTCCAGTGAAGACAGTGGTAACTTTGGAGAAAGAAATGACTCCTGGGTCCTGGCTGCAAATTCCCTGTATTAAAAAGATTGGAAGCTGCACCTATCCTGGAAGAGGGTTTTGCTGATGTTTTCAAGGGTCCTAGGACTGTTCTGCAGACAGAGAATGAATTAATGAAGAGACTAGCAATGTATCTTCTGGCCTTGCTAAGCTTTGTCTCCCCAGGAACAAAGATTGCTGAGAACTTGCCTGTGTCAAGATGAAAAAAAGACCTCCATTTGGGTATTAAGTGCTATGCTTAAGTTTGTTGTTGAATCTACCCTGGGGTAGATTCAGTTGTGATCCAAGGGTGGGGAACTTTTGACCTTTTTGTGCTCTGTGATTGAACAAATGAATGTACTTTACTTATGATTGGAAACTAATCTCCATTTGAGAAGAGGGGCTTTGTGATGGGACTAAATGAATGTACAGCCTAGGGGTGGAGTAGTATTTAGAAGAGGGAGTTTGTGATTGATTAAATGAATGTAATGTCCTGGGGTGGGGTAGCACTTGATTAAATCACACTTAGTAAATGCTATATTTTGAATGATGTCATATTTTGATCTTCTCTGTTCTTAATTTTTCACTGAATAAAATGGAGAGCACCTATGCTGGTATTTTCAACGTTGGGAAGTTGCCTTTGCTTGGCATTACAACCTATAAAGATATATGTGAGACAAATGACACCTTCATTCCACCTGGGGAATCCTGCCCTGAGCCTCTCCATACCTATGGCCTGCCCTGTCACTGCCCCTTTAAAAAGGGTACCTATTCTCAGCTCAAGACCAGCTTCCAAATACCTCCTTTTGTGAAGCTGCCACCTTCTCTCAGCAGCAGCGACTACCGCGATGCAGGTCTGGGCTGTTTCAAGATCAATGTCTCTCTCGCGGAGAAATGAGAGACCACGATGCATGTCTCCATAGACTGGTCAGTGAAGCGGACTCTGACTTTGCTGTCTAGCCACCTACTCCAGCCTCAGCGGCGGATCTCTGCTTAGAACAAGAATCCAGTTCTACTCACTTGTTGGACCTCCCAGCTTCCTTCATTCCCAGGACAGCTACCTCTCTGTTCTTCCCACACAGCGCAGGCCTCTCCCTCTTCCCCAGGCCTATGGTCTATGAGCAGCTAAGCACAAGCAGTTCCCAGGCCTCTTCTCCTAAGGGGAAACCCATTCAAAGGACTGGCCTACTTTTTTAGTGTTGAGAAGCAAGCACCTTCATGATCAGTATTATTTCTCAGTTCAGCATAGGATCTTTTAAAGCAAATTAATTATTTTAAAATAATAATAGCTAACATTTACATACTTGGAAGACCTTTATATATATTTTCTGATTTTAATGATCCTCCCACTCAAGCTTCTCCACTCCCCCTCCCCAACCCCCTAGTGCCTCCCTCTTTTGGAGGGGCTTCTGATTGAATGAGTGGATTTATTCCTGTGCTTTCTGGAAAAGCAGCAGCCAATAGTAGATACACAAAATGGATCCACACACCCCTTTTGGAAGGAGTCCCCAGATAGCAACCCTGGCTCATCTTGAAAGTTACCTGAGCTGGTAATCCAGCCAGGAGGCCCTGGTAGCAGTGACTATCCACTTTTTCTAACCGGGGAGCCAGTGGCCTAAGTGTCAGGCACTAGGTTTTCTATATGGACCAAAGAGGTTGTCCTGAGGTGTATGTCATTCTTCTGAGAACATTTGCCAAAGCTCCTCAGCTATGACCCCCCTCATCCTACCATACCCCTCTTTAAGGGAAAGGGATGTGGATGAGGGGTGGAGTAGCTGGAGCCTGAGGTTCAGTCCTAGCCCACTTCTACACAGGGTACACAAGGGCCAGTGGGTGACCCCCAGGGGTTCACAGTAAACTAAAACTGGACTAAAAATAAATCTGTATTTACTCTTCTACAAAAAAAAAAAAAGAAATAGGTAAGAGGATTGATCTTGGAGGAAACATAATGACATATTTTAGATATATTCAGTTTGAGAGGTCTCTGGAACATAAGTTTCAAATACCCAACAAAAACTGGATATCCAAGACTGAAACTTAGGGAGGAGACTGAGGCCAGCTATATAAATTGGAGTCACATGCAAAAAGAAAAACTTATGAGACCTAATGAAGTCATCAGGCGGATGAGGTAGAGTTTGTCTGCGAGAGACATGAAGGATAATAACTGGGTGACTCAGGTTTAATGAAGGTACTCTTGTTTTTCTGAAGGGCGAGTGGGTTAGAGGGAGAGGAATGATATAACTAGAACACAGGACAAATAAAGTTAAGCAGAAGAGATGGCAAGGCAAAATTAGCTGAATACAATGGGAAGGAATGGATCAAGGGTACATAGGGAGGGATCGGCCTGGGCACAGAGAAGGCAATTTCTTTGTTAGATATGGAGGTACAGGAGAGAGCGGGGGATGAAGTCATGAAGGCCTGAAGTAGGAACATGATTGAACGAGTAAAGCATAATACAAATTCTTGCTGTGGAGCTGGAATTATAGGCCAACACAACTGGTTGGACATGGGGAACCCAGGGGAGAGTGATGAAGGAGAAGAAAGACTTGGAGATTACCTAGAGACTGAAAATGAAGATTGCCTGGGAGATGGGGCTACCATCAAAAGCACAATATTTATTTGCCTTCACCTTCCCCTCAGGCTATCTTCCTCTATCTCTTTCCCTTTCACAGCCAAACTCCAAGAAAAAGCTATCCACTCTTGTCTCCATTTTGGCACCACCCCCACCCCCCACTGCTCAACACCCGGCAACTCAACTTCAGTCCCCATCATTTAACTGAATTCTACTCCTAGATTTCCAGTTTCTTGCTAGATGATTCTAACTCAACGTCTCATAGGCAGCTAAAACTCAACACATCCCAAAATCACACTACCTCCCTCTGAAGACTTGATGGGCATATCATATGTCTTTAATAACAAGATATTACATTTCTATAATGTTCTTAAGTTTGCGAAGTATTTTACACATACAATATCAAGGGAATGGCAAAAAATATCAATGGCAGAAATATTAATTAAACCCAGATCCTCAAAGGGCTTGAGTGTTGACCACTTTCCAAGTTGCTGTTAAACCAGTTATAATCCCACCAACCTGTGTCAACTCACCTGTCTTTCACACTGAAAGCATGATATTCAGGAAGTTTCACACTCTGGCTGAAGGGATTCATTTTTATAATTTATTTATGAGAGTTTCTTTCGGACAATATATTGTCATTTACCACTTATTTTTCCTTCTCCAATAAAGAGTTCCTTTTAATAAGTAAATGTGGTCAAAGAAAAGATTTCAACATGTTGTCTGAAGTTTTCCATGCCTTTTTTTTTGCATCTCTATCCCATGACCCCTCAACTGAGAAGAAATGCTTCACCATCATTCACTGAAGGGCTTTCTGAGTGTACTACATTCTTTTGGTTCCTTTTCAGTATTACGTACACTTACTAAGGAGTTCTTGTAGAGGAAAGCCTTACTTTGTTGTTTTAATAAGGTTTCTTTCCAGTATGAATTCTATAATGTCGAGTAAGTGCTGTGCTCCAGGGAAACATCTTCCCACATTCATTACATCCATAAGGTTTTTCTCCTGTATGAATTCTTTGGTGTTGGGTAAGCGTTGTGCTCCAGCTAAAAGCCTTCCCACATTCATAACATTCATAAGGTTTCTCACCAGTATTAATTCTAAGATGACGATTAAGATCTGCCCTCAGGCAAAAGGCCTTTCCACATTCATTACATTCATGAGGTTTCTCTCCAGTATGAATTTTATGATGTTGAGTAAGTTGTGAGTTACGGCAAAAGGTCTTACCACATTCACTGCATTTATAAGGTTTCTCTCCAGTATGAATTTTATGGTGCTGATTAAGATCTGTCCTTTGACAGAATGCTTTCCCACACTGAAAACATTCAAAAGGTTTCTCTCCAGTGTGAATTCTATGATGTCGAATAAGTTCTGTTCTCTGACAGAAGGCCTTCCCACATTCAGTGCATTCATAAGGTTTCTTTCCAATATGAGTTCTCTGATGTCGAGTCAGTGTTGTGCTCTGAGGAAAGGCTTTCCCACAATCATTACATTTATAGGGTTTCTCTCCAGTATGAATTCTGTAGTGTTGTGTAAGATCTGTCTTTTGTCGAAAAGACTTACCACATTCATTGCACTCATAAGGTTTCTCCCCTGTATGAATTCTATAATGTTGACTAAGGTCTGCCTTCTGACAGAATGTCTTCCCACATTCACTACATTCCTAAGGTTTTACTCCTGTATGAGTTCTCTGGTGCTGAGAAAAGGTTAGTGCTCCATCGGAAGGCTTTCCCACATTCACTGCATTGATAAGGTTTCTCTCCTGTATGAATTTTCTGATGTTTTATAAGATATGAGTTTTGCCGAAAGGCCTTCCCACACTCAATGCATTCATAAATCTTTTTTCCTGTATGAGTTCTCTGGTGAGAAGTAAATTCAATGTTCTGAAGGAAAGACCTCCCACATTCATAAAGATTTTCTCCAGCATATATTCTATGTTCTTCAATACAATCAGAATCATAAATGATGGCTTTCTGATATTCATTATCTTTAGAATCCTTCTTTGAACAGATTATATTAAATTGTCTTATGTCTGAATATACTCCGAAGCTCCTTCCCTGGCTATTACTTTTGTAGAGATTCATTACCACAGATAATTCCTGTTGTGGAAAGAGGACTGCCTCTGGACTTGAGATTTTTCTATATTCATTGTATTCACAGTTTCTCATTTCATCAGGTTTTTCTTGGATTATTTTTATTTGTCTAGAATGTTTCTCCTCGTTGCTCTGTTCCTTCCTTATCTTGCCATAATACTCTTGGGCTTCCCCAAACTTGGAGATGCACAGATTATCCCATGAGAACATTTGCTGGGATAAGTCATCCATAGAAATGATCGTCTTTAAATCTGATACCTTGATCTGAGGCCTAGTGTCCCAATCTGAAAAAAAAAAAAAGAAAGAAAGAAGTGTAAATCCCCCTTTTCCTTGAATAAATGTTTTTCTCTATTCTTCACTCTCCTCAATAATATATAATATACTATAGTAAATTAATAAATTGTTTTCACTTGAATCAATAGCAAGTTTTATGTCTTCTAATTTTTTTTATTCGCCATACTTTTTCATATGACCCAATAATAATGTGTTTTTTTGTGGTCAAGTTCATAAATATTCAAAAGAGAAAAAAGACATTAATTAACTCAAAGGAAATAAGGCAGGGAAATAGATTCTCTGTTCAATTAATTTTGTGTTCTGCCTGAAGAGCTTTCCACAATCCTTATATTCTTTGAAAAATATAAATGGGGGGGGGGGGCGGGGAGGAGTGTGCATGTGTGTGTTTTAATAAGTTTTAAATAATAGAAGATTTCTCTGTCCAGAATAAAGTGAGGTTGAATAAGGTTTAGAGGAAAACTTCCATTCAACAGTTTTGTCCCCATAAGCTTTCTTTCCAACACCAAGTCTCTGACATCAAGTACTAGGTACTCTTAAGGGGAGTTCTTCTGAGATTAAATATTTGCATGTATTTTCCATCTATTATTTATTTTATCACTTCTAATATGGTGTGATTAGAGGAACTATCCAATTTCATTAAACTGACAGGCTACTCAGAGTGATTTATTCTTACACATCCTTAAGTCTGAAGAGAATTGGAAGCTTTTTCTCCATGTAGCATATTTATATAGCTTTATTCCTATAGATAGACATCTATTTTGTGGAAAAAGGATGAGCCTCACATAGATGCTTCTGTCATATCTGTTTCATTCACGGCCCCTCACCAATTTTGGAAATTTCCTTTGGATAGTTTTACTCATCTGAAATGGTTGTCATTGATTTGATCCCTTTCAGATATGGCATGACCTGGGCTCCCCTCAATGTGAAGACCTTGTGAGGCTTTCCAAGGAAGATGCCTCTATATAAATGTCCAAATCCAGAATGGTGTCCTTTGTTTCAGGCCCAGATTGTCAACTGAAATAAAAAATAAATCATAAGTTGGCTCCCCTGGCTATACCCTCAGGCCCTATGGCTCTCTTGCTTCCAAGACTACAGACCTTGGAGGGAAAAGCCACTGGGTGGGGATGCAGAGGAGGGTGATTCTACACAGGTATACATTGGCCTAAATGACCAAAGAGGTCCAAGAGGTCCCTTCCTGAAAAGATGCTGTGATAAGACAACTGCCTGCCTTTCTGAGCATAATAACTCTTTTCCTCAGACTGGAAGAATCTGTATATGAGTGGAAAGAAAAAAACAGTAAATGGACTGCGTGATGTTCTACGAAAGAAGCCTAGGTCAGGCACCCTCAGCTCTTCTCCACAGGTCTGGGGAGCTGGAAAAGAGATTTCTATGCCCATTTTAAATGGGCTGTGAGTTAAGTGACTAGCCGATGTATCATATACTCAAGTGCCTGGCCTTTCCTCACTCACCTGGAGAGCTGTTTCTTAGAACTACACATACTGGCATCCAAAGAACCTTTTCTGAAACTATGATGCCCAGTCATGGGAAATGGCAAAGTGAAGAGACAGAGAGTCATCTCAGCCCTTAGGAGCAAACTAGGCAGATCCAGGAAGTCTGGGGACCGTAGAAGAATATAAAGAAAAATCTCAAAGGTGATTGGTTTATTTTCCTGGGAAGATATGGGAATGGGACAAAGAATGGAAATGGTTTCAGAAAGACATTATTTCTTGACTTCAAGTATTTGTCATAAGATTTTAGAAATCTTCTCTGGCCTGAATGAACAGGGAGCTGTAGTGGGATAACACAGTAAAGCAGCTGGTTTCCAGCCATACAGAGCAAGAGCTCTTTGGCTGGAACCAGAAGCACAAACACTTTGTCTTTTAGCCTCATCATGATTAACAAATGCTTGGGTTTGAGGTTTTTTTACAGGTCAAAGCATCAGTGCTGAACATTAGACACAGCACTAGGAGAAGGAAGCAAACAAACTTTCATGGGAAGATGCCAAGAATCCATAGTAGCCTCCTTACCCAGGCTGACCAAGTTCCTGTAGTTCTCCAGCATCACCTCCCAGTACAGCTCCTTCTGGGAAGTGTCCAGGTAGCCCCACTCCTCCCAGGTGAAAACCACAGCCACATCCTTGAATGTCACTGATTCCTGAAACAAAGAAATGTTGTGCTTAGACAGGGACCATACTTCTGATGGACATGGGAAGGGAGGTGAAGGGGGCAGGAACGAGAAGGACTGATTCTTACTATAGTCTTACTATATTCAGGTTTCAGTGTTCAGAGCAAAATCTTCAGGTGTATTTACTACATGCCTGAGGCTATACCAGGCTCTGAATCATGAAACAAAAGAATAGTCATTGTCAAGAACATAAGCACTTAGGAAGTGTCTACCCTCTATCAGCTCTGTGCTGAGCCCTGGGGATTCAAAGATGGCAAAAGCAGTCCCTGCCCTCATGGAGCTCACAGTCTAGTGGGCGAAACAACATGTACCTGACTACTGACAGACAAGGTCTAGACAACACTTTCCTCACAACCACCTTGGAAAGATCAATATTCTTTATCCCTACTTCACAGATGGGCAAACAGAGGCTAAGAAAAGGCTGTGTGGACTGCTCAGGTTCATACAGACCCCATCTAAAGCTCTCTCCACCAGACCGTGATGCCTCCTTTCCAATAGCTCAGGCTCTTCTTTGGAAGTCTGCTAAAGTATGGGTTACATGCTAAGGATGCACACACACACAAAAAAAAAAAAAACAGTCCTGAATGGACCCTGGAAAAGGTCTCTTAGAGGAAGTGAACCTTCACCTCAATCTTAGGGGAAGCCATGTATTCTGAGAGGAAGAGGCTGGGATTAAGAGGATTCTTACTGGAGAAGGGTGATGGGGCAGGCAGTAAGTACAAAGTCCTGGAGACCAAAGATGGAACATCCTGATATCAAGCTGGATAGTAGAGTGTATGGAGAGGAGTAATATGTGAAAAGACTAGAAAGGGCCATTGTGTGAAGAGCTCTAAATGCCAAAGAGAGAATAAAATAAAATAATAATAATGGGCTTCAAAATTATTATCTCATTTAATCCTCACAACAATCCTGGGAATCAGGTGCTATTATTATCCCCATTTTAAAGATAAGGCATGTGAGGGAAACAGAGGTGAAATGACTTACCCACAGTCATATAGCCACTGAGTGTCTGAGGCTGGTTTTGAACTCAGGTCTTCCAGATTCCAGCCCAGCCTCTGCCCAGTGTGCCACCTGACTACTCTTAACATTAGCCTTTGGCTTTAGATACCTTGGAAGATGTCTTCACTGGATCATTCTCTCTAGGTTTTCTGGACTCCCTTCTCCCCTGGTTCTCCTATTCCTCTGACCACTCCTCTCCTCCGCCGGATCCTCCTCCAGATCATGACCTCTAACAGTAGATCATCTGTCCTGGGTCCTTTGCTCTTTTCCGTCTATCCTACTTTGCTGGGTGACCTCATCAGCTCTCATGGATTTAATGACCATCTGTATGTCCAACTTCCTCTCAAACATAAGGAACCGGATGTCTAGTAGACATCTTAAACTCAATATGGCCCAAACTGCCTATCTTCCTCCTTAAACCCACTCCTCATCCTACCTTCCCAATTACTGTCCAGGGCAACATCCCACTCCCAGTATCTCAAGACCACACCCTAAGAGTCATCCTCTCTGCCACCTCTTCCCTCCCCTTACCCCCCAATATCTACCAAGGTGCCAAGGCCTGCTGACTTTACCTTTACAGCATCAGTCAAGTTTGTCCCTTTCCTTCCTCTGACACTGCCCCCAGCCTCATCACCTCACCCCAGGCCTACTCCAGCAGCTACTGGTGGATCTGCCTCTTTCAAGTCTTCCCCCACTGCAATCTACAGTTCATCCAGTCAGTAAAGAGTTTTCCTAAAGGACAAGTCTGATCACATCATCCCCTACTCAGTGGCTTGCTAGGGCCTCCAGGAACAAACACAACATGCGCTTTGGCATTCAAAGCTCCTCCTAACACAGCCCCCTTCGGTTCTGCCTCCCACCCTTCTTCCTGGCCCGGTATCATCTGATCCGGCGGCACTGGCCCCTCCAGGTCCGTTCTGGCTGGCCCCCCAGTCTGGGAAGTTCTTCCTCCACTCCCATCACTGAGCTGCGGACTTCCTCCAGACCTACAGAAGCCTTCCCCCTTTCCCAGGGAACCATCTCCTACTGACCCGGGGCACAGCCAGCTCCTAGATGTCACGTGGGTCTGCCCACGGCTTGGCAGGCCCCTTTGTGCACCCCAGGCCTTGGCACGGGGCCGGGCACACAGCGGGCCCTTCACACGTGCTTACTGACCAGCCGGGCTGCTGGCGTGGCTGGGCAGCGGCAAGGGCAGAGCGATCGCGGCCCCGCTCCCCCCTGGGGCCGAGCCCCGAGGCCCGGAAGGTTCCGGGCGGGCCTCAGTTTCCCCTCTGCGCAGCGTCACGGCCGTGCCGACGGTCCAAGGGCGCCGACCGCGCTGGCAAAGCCAGGCCCAGCCCCAGGGGAGGGAGGGCACGGCCCCCGGGCCGGGCAGGTCGGGCAGGTCAGGAGGCCTTAATCCCTCGGCTGCGCCCCCCTAAGTCACGGGGGAGGGGAGAGCGCGCTGATTCCCCTCCCCCAATTCCTGGTGCCCGGGACAAAGGGGCGTGGCCCGGACACGCGCCCCTCCCCCTCCCCCAGGCCACAGAGACTGAGGAGGCCCCAGCGGAGCTCGTGCGGAGCCCGGGCAGGGCACGGAGTCAGGTGGCACGCCGGCCGCTCCGCCCGGCCTCACCTCCAGCGTGCACAGTCCGGCTCCGGCTCCGGCCCGGGACGCCGGAACTACCTGAGTACGCCCGAGGCGGAGGAAGGGCAGAGAAGCCAAGACAGCGGCCCAGCGACGGGAGCAAAGCCTTCTGGGAAGGGGGAGGGGCGAAAGGGGCGGTGCCGACATGGGCGGAGGCAGGGGCGGGTTCTGGGAGGAGCCTAGGCGAGGGGGTGGCACCGAAACCCCAGGGAACCCATAAGAGGGGGGCGGGGCCTGGGCGAGGGTGGAGTCTGGAAGGGGCGGGGCCGGGGAGGGGCGGGGCCAGGGGAGCAAGAGACCTGCTGACTCTCCCATGAGTTGGTCGAACCCTCTGCTGGGGAGGCCTGAGGTCCAGGCAGACCAGGTGATCCTGGTGACCCCTTCCAAGTCCAGCTGAGGTCTTCGTGTCTGTGGCTCCAGGCACGTGCTCTGGGCAGACGGCACCCTGGGTGTGGCAGCTAAGCCTGCTCCAGCTTCTTCCTGGGGCCAGGCACGTGTGGGGTGCAGTGGGGTGCCAGGTAGGAGGACGGCCTGGGCCCCTGCCCCCTTCACCTCCCGCCTTCCTGCCCCCCCCCAACTCCCTGTGCCCACAAGGATGCTTTTGGGCCCTCACACTCCTGCCATCTGGCTGCCGGCTTCCTTCATATGTTCCTGCCCCCCTACATTTCTTGGGTGTTCCCCCAGCTTCTCCCCTCCCCCTCACACGACCAGGCATTTGGGGGGGCCACTGTCTGGGCTTTTCTGCCTCCTTGGCAACTCTGGCCCCTAGAATGGAGTGAGGCATACAGTAGACACTACATAAATGCACGCAGAGTTGACCCAAGTCCTGGACACAGACCAGCTGTCCCTGGTGGGGACACTAGGGTGTTTCAGAGGCAGGGCTGGGGGCTGGGAAGGGGAAGGGCCCCCCCTCATGGCTCCCTCTTCCCTTCCAGCTCAGCCTGGGGGGACCCCTGGGGCCTGAGCTTAGAGCAGAGAGCAGAATGGGCCCACCGAGGTAAGCAGCCTGGTGGTGTTCCCTGACATGGTGTCTGGGGTCACACGGGGTAAATGGGTCCTTCCTCCTGTGCTCTCTGTCATCAAGGCACCTGGAGCCAAGCAGCTTTCCAATCCCCAGGTCCCAGTGCCTGGAATCCAGTAGGCACTTCATAAATGCTGGTTTACCCAGCTACTGGGGGAGGTCTTCAAAGTGGGATCTCCTGGGAGACTGTCTCTCGTGCTGAAGTGGACAACCGAGAAACAGGACAGCAAAGCCAATAATAATTTGATAGGAGTGTTTATTAACCTGCCAGTGACAGCCTCCCCAGTAGGGAAGACAGCACTGAGTCTTCTGAAAGGTACACTTTTATAGAATAAGGTGTAGCTAACAACAAAATGTGGTTCCAAGGGGGTGTAATGCTGTTTCTAGTGAAGCCTTGATTACCTAGCAAAGCCCTGGATACAAACATAAACAGACCTGACTCTGGGGCATGTTTCTAGCAACACAGGTCAAACGTTCCTTCACTATTTTGGCCTATTAGGTGGTTTCCAGGGACCCTGGTGGGGGCCCCTTCTGGCAGGTTTAGGGGGCTTTGGTGTATAATTTCTGAGCACTTCAGTGCTCCCAGTGGTAACTGCTAACTTTCCCCCAGATGTCCCCATCCAGTGGCCTGTCCTCAGGTCTCACCCTCCTTCCCTCTTGGTCCCCTCCTGCTGCCTGCCTGGCCCCTGCTCCCTTCTCTGTCTCCATGGCATGCCTCTGTCTGAGAGGCCTGTCCAGGGCCCTGGCCTGGCCCTCCTCTCCTCTCTCCAGGCTCTCACTGGGGGGTCTCCTCCTGGGCCATGGGTTTCACTCCTGAATCTACAACAAATAAGTAAAACGTTTTAAGTAGGATGTCCCAAAGACATCCCCATCTCACCATCTCCCAGGATAACTCAGGATCTGCCCCCAAGCCCTCCCTCTTTCTGAGCCTGGCTGTTCTGTGGAGGCTCCCACCATCCTCCAAGTCACCCAGGCTGGCAGCATCATTGTTCTCTTTTAATTCTGCCTCTCTCGGCCAGGGACTCCCTTTTCCTTCCAGGATTGCTACCCTTGCTTTTTTGTTTTTATGTTTTTTTACTTTAGCTGAAGCATAATAAATTCTGCTCCAGCCTTTTACCTTTTACTCTGTGTGTGTCTCTTTGCTCCAAATGTGTTTCTTGTAAACAACATATTGTAAGATGCTGGTTTTTAATCCACTCTGCTCCCCACTTCTGTTTTATGGGATAGTTCACCCTATTCACATTCACAGTTATGAATACCAGTTTTTGCACCAGTTACCCCTAAACTTTCATTTATTGCTAATGTATTTTTGCTATGTAAGGGACATGAAAGATCTTGGGGCCAAATGTAATGGGAATGGAAATTTTAAAATCTTCCCTGCCCCTTAATAGACCTGGGGGGTGGGGGGCAGGGGGAATTTGCTTTGAAAGTAAAATTCCCTTAAGGGGCAGAGAAGATCTTCAAATTTCCATTCTCATTACATTTGGCCCCAAGATCTTTCATGTCCCTAACATAAAAATATCTTAACAATAAATGAGAGTTTAGGGATAACTGGTGCAAAAACTGGTGTCAATAGAAATTTGCAATATAACAAGGATCACAGAAAAACTTTGCACATAAAACAACAGCTTAGGGTGGGGGCTTGGGCACAAGTGCCCCATTCTTCCCCCCCTCAGACAAACGGGGCTCAAAATCTTGGGGTAAGGGGCAAAGGTCTCTTCTCCAAAGCTACTTTCCAATAACCGTTATGGCCCGAACTTACTGTCCCATCAGTAAACCATGCATATTTCTTTTGTTCTTCAGTTAACCCATCATATATATACCTCATTCCATTTTACCAATGTCTGTACCAACTATTACTTTGGTTCAGGGGCTGTATCATTTCCCTCAGTATCTGTGTTTGCTATAGATTCATGTAGAGCAGAAACTTCATTTTTGTCTGTGTTAGATCTATTTGGAATGCACAATTTCCATTTAATTATGCTAACCTCTTGTGCGTGTCAAATTCTGTGAGAATCTGGGGTACTCATTACCCATGTCATTATCAGGATTCCAGACTTAATATCACTTCATGGCCCAGAGTCACTTGTTCAGTCTCTATACCTATATGCCGCTAACAACTGCTTTCCAAAAGGGGTATATTCAACTCCTGATAAAGGGAGTTTCCTAGACCAAAATCCTAAGGATACATTTTGGCTTTGTTGTTTTTGCCATAAACTCTAGTTTGCATATTCATCTTGTACAGTCACTTGTAATTCCACCAGGCCATTTTGTATAGGTTATAAATCTATTGGCCATAAATTGTACAGCAACTTTGGCTTCTTCAAAAGCTTTACTCTGCTTAAGTCCCCAATCAAATTCATATTTTTTTTCCTAGTAACTTTATATAAGGGTTTCAAAATCTGTCCCAAATGTGGAATGTGATGTCACCAATATCCAAATAATCCTAGTTGGTAGGAATAAGAATTCTTATTGGTGGGGATAAGAAAATCCTGAATATTTTGTCAGGCATGTGGGAGAATCACTTACAGCCCTTTATTCCATTGTATACCCCAGAATTTTACAGTTTGAGCTGGCCTTTGAATCTTTGCAGAGTTAATTTCCTACCCTTTGCTTTTCATATGTGTAATGGGATGGGAATTTGAAGATCTTCCCTGCCTCTTAATAGACCTGGGGGGGAGTTTGAAGCTTCCCTACTGTGAAGATAAACTCTGCCCCCGATAGGCTAAATGTGGTCACGTGGAGCCTATGGTGGGAGGAGTGTGCTTAGGAGACAGAGCCCACAGGAAGCTGGTAGAGAGCTAGCCAGACAGTTGGAGACAGAGTAGCTTAGGCAAGGAGATAGTTTTGTGAGTAAATACTGATCTTGTATTGATTTGTGGGAAGGCTAAAGGATGGCATGGCTCTCAGCATTATGGCTTCTGAATATCTTTGGTACTATGATGGAATCAGCTTACTGATTTTGGGATTCATTTTTCTGGTGTCTAAATAAATCCTTCACCTTTATCCTCTACCTGGAGAGTTGAGCATATTTTGTGATCAAACGTAATACCATACTTATAGTCACGGTCTTTATCATGATCGTGGGTGCTGTAAATATTGCATTGGCACCACAATATGCTCAGTTAAAAGCATCAAACACTTCTCCACTTCTTTTACATGTTTTCCCTTGTAAGGGTTATGGGATTTAAAGATCTTCCATGCCCCATTGGACTTGCTCACATAGCAGGAAGGGGCAGAGCAAGAGGAAGCGGAAGCCAAACTAGAGTTCCTGCGGTGGCTGGCAGTGGTGGCGACGGCGGCAGCAGCAGAAGAGGCAGAGGCAGCGCGAAGTTCTTTTTGAGTTAGCCAGAATTTCTGCTAAGGACTCCTGCTGAGGACTGCCAGGGGCCGGAGATGCTGGGAGCGCGCTTCCCAGATGCTGGGTGGTTGCTGTGCGTGGGGAGAGGAGGACCTTTGCCTGAGGTAGCCTGTTCTGTTTTAAAGGCTTGAAAATGTGGGTGCTTTCTACTTTATCTACCTGTGCCAATGTCATAACTACTCTGATGGCTTTCACTTTCTGGTTTTGGGACTCAGTCTTTTGGTATCTTAATAAATTTTCTAGCTTATTCCCCCATATGGCAAGCATGATGTATTTTGTGATGGATAATTATATCAGCATATCTGTAATCTCCATAGGCATTGTGAATATGGCATTGCTGATACATCCCTGTATCATAATATCATCTATGTAGTGGGTAAACTATACACCAGGTAGCTCTAATTCATCCAAATCTTTAGCCACAATCCTATGACAGTGGGCATATGTTGATATCCTTGTGGCAAGTGGGTAAAAGTCTGTCCTGCCAAGTGAAAACAAACTGGTTCCATTATTTAGAATCTATTGGGATACTAAAGGAAGCATTGGCTAAATCAATAACTGCATACTAAGTCCCATCATATTTCTGGATCCTTTCTGTTAATGTAATGGTATCTAGAACAGCAGCATACAAGGGGGGGAGTCAACTTATTCAATTGTCTATGATCCACTGTCATTCTCCACATCCCATCTGACTTTCGTACTGACCAGATAGGATTATTCCATAGGGACTAACACTCCTGCCTCAACATATTCCTTTATAGTATTGGTAATTTCATCTTGCTCACCTGGCATACAATATTGCTTTAATTACTTCAGAAGGTTCAGGTAAAGGGGCAGCTAGGTGGCATAGTGAATAGAGCACCGGCCCAGGAGTCAGGAGGTCCTGAGTTCAAATCTGGCCTCAGACACTTAGCACTTACTAGCTGCGTGACCTTGGGCAAGTCACTTAACCCCAAATTACCCTGCTCCCCCCCAAAAAAAAAAAACTGTTCAGGAAAAGTGATTGGGTTCACTGTTATTTTTCCCACTAAAACTCTACTAATTACTCTCTTCCTTACTGTAAATTGGCATCCCCCCTCAGGTAAATTTAACATCATGCCTCTCAATGTCTCTATTCCAATGATGTATTCAGGAATTTGTACAGTTAACTTAGTATATTCTATCATAGTTAATTTTCCAATTTTCATCATTAGTTTGACTTGTCTGGCTGATATTTCAGCCCCTCCCAGTCCTGTGATGGTAATAGGGAGTTCCATGTTTGAATTTTTCGGGGTTCCCATATATAAGGAAGGCCTCCACCCCAATATCTATTAATACTCTAGTTACAGTATTTGATCCATTTTTCTAATATATGGTCAAATAAATATGGGGTTTGTAATGCCATGTGTTATTTCTTTAATCTGAGGTGGGGCTTGGTCAATTTCCTATTCTCCTTGAAGGTATGATGAACTTGGATAGAAGGATTCAGGAGGATCTGTAGGGGCAGTTCTTCCCTATTCCATCTAATATTAAGCCCCTTTTCTCAGTACATTTTATATATTTCATTAATTGCAATACCATCTATTCTTCCAAAAACTAACCCGACTCTCAACAGAAAAGGAAACAATTTTTTTTTCTTGTCAATCTATTCTGACTGAATCCTCTAGCTTTTTACTCTTCTCTCTCAAGGAAATTTATCTTTTCCCATTCTCCTAGGTCACTTAGCTGCAAAATCTTATCCAGCATCTCCAAAAAAGGGTTCCCTATTTCACCAATTAGTAGAGTCAGAAGTAAGCGCTTATAAGCAGAAGTCATTTTCACTATATTTCTATGAGAAGCTGCTAAGGGGATATTGTGATGCACATTTGCATCTCCAACCATAATTGCTGTCTTCATTACCTCCTCCTTTAACTTTCTCATACAGTCTCTAAGCTAATACCACGGTTTCTCTCCACTAGGCCACATAGAATCAGTGGGATATGTTTTATTACATCCATTTGCTGCTAAAGCTAACACACTGGTCATATTGTTACTTCCTAGCATATTATGATCCCTAAAAGCTTGCTGTACAAAAGGATCCTAACTAATACCTATATATTTCAAGCAATCCAAGCTATCTACCCATATTTCTCTGGTCCCTTCATCACTGATTCTCACCATCCAAGACACTAACTTTTCTCCCATCCTTTGGGTGAATCAACTTCATATATCAGTAATCTCCTGCTGAGTGAAGTCCTCAATGATCTCCCTTAACTCTGTTTGGTCCCCATGGTTCTCCCGCTTTCTTCTTAGTATGGGACAAACTTCTGCCTGAGAAGCCTCAACTAATGTTGTTTCATTTTCCTCCCACACATTCTGGCAGTCTTCACTGTGGCAACTAGGCTCAGCCTCAGCTACATGCACATTCCTTTTAATTGTTTTTTGCTTCTTTTTGAGAGTTAAACTTACAGCACTTTTCTTTTCTACCACCTGAGACACCCCCCCCCCCCAGTTTGCTCTTCTAAAGAGCTCAAACTCTGTAACAGATAAAGTTTCTCATGCAAATCAGCTAAGTCCATTCCCATCTGAGTTTTCTCTTCCAGCAGCCTATCTCTGCTTTTACATATAATTTGGTAACCTGTTAGTAAAACCCAGCCTCTTCTACATACTCCTTCCAGTTCTTTCCCTGGTTTTACTGGTATTTTTTGCAAATTTCTTTCTAAATCTCTAGGTTCTCCATTATGTAGGTTCCTAGTTTTCACAGAGTCCTGTACCTTTAGCCCATTCCTTTGATAGGGAGGAATAAGGTAAATCCTACCATCATGGAATATCCATTTCTTCTTCTAAAGCCCTTCTGCCTCTAAGGATTAAATATCTGTAAAGTCCTTAGCACCATGGGGTCCAAAACTGTCTGATCTACAAGACAATGAGGCAGAGCTCTGAGCCAATAGCATTTTATTAAAGGATCCATGGGCCCCTCTGATGACATGGACCTCAGATCTTCCTCACAATCTGAAGTGTTCCCTGCCTCCAGGCCTTACTTTTATAGTGCCCAATAACTGAATGATACAGAAAAGGCAATGTAAAATACAGAACCTTGTTGGTTGAGGGACCTATATCTTTATCATCCAGGAAGAGCTTTAGTTCATACCTACAATGACTGGTATAATATGCCCAAATATGGGCAGAGCTGACATCCACTGATTGGTCCCATATTGTGTAAGCTGCTCAAGTGCTCATAGTACCTGCTAGCCAAGTGCTATAGGCCTATTACCCCAACAAAGAGACAGCAAGGGTAGAGGGGCAATCAAAAATAGCTAGGGGACTTTCTATGTCATTGAATTACTTCCTTCACACTGGTCTTGGTCATTTACTCATCAGGCCAAAAAAGGGTAGATATTCTCTAGTTACCTTCCTGTGGTTAAGCAAGTGCTAGACTTACTAACTATATATCAACAGACAAGCACAACAGCAAAAATCGCTACCTCCATGGAGTCAAACTCAACTGAATAATATTAATTGAAATAAACCAAAGGTCTAAATAAAATTGGACTCTAAATTAATGATTTCCCACATTAAATGTTCCATGTCCCACCTATTCTCCATGCTTACTCGCCTCCCTTCTGGGACTCCCCAGGTTCTGTCAAGAAGTGTTGGGGAAAGGGACAAAACCAACCTACCTTTTGATGATCCTTCAATAAATTTGATAAGCACATCTGTGCCTTTAATAACAAATGATTACATATCTATGGTACTTTAAAATTTACAAAGTGTTATATATATATTATCTCAAGACACTGATAAAAAAATATTCAGTGGAATAGGGCTTAGCACAAATCCCTAAGGCACTTGAGTGCTGACCACTTTACAGGTTGCAATTAAATCATTCATAACTAATCAAACACTAAACTCTCCTAATTTCACCTTCTTTACTACATTATTGTCTCCACTATATCTTTCACATTCCGAGCATAATGATATTTAGGAAGTTCTGCACTCTGACTGAAAGACTAAAGTTTTTCTTTTTTTGATGATCTCTTTACTTTTTGGACACACTGCTGTCACTCACTACTGACTCTCCCTTTCCCAATAAAGAAATCCCTTATAACAAATATTATCAAGGAAAATAAGAGAACACATTGGTTACTTGTGAAAATGTATGCTTCATTTGCATCTCTAGTCAATGACCCTTCTCCTGAAGTGAAATGAATCACCACCATTAAATGAAGGACTTTCCACATGCACTATATTTTTATCGTTTCTGTCCAATAGTTAGCAAATTTGTCAAAGAGGCTCTTCCAGAAAAAAGTATGGCTTCCATAAGTTTATTAGTGAAGTTTTTCTCCATCATAAATTCTATAAGGTCAAGTAAATGCTGTAATCTGGGGGAATGCCTTCCCATATTCATTACATTTCTAAGATTTCTCTCTAGCATGTACTTTTTTATGTGATGAAAGACCTGCTTTCTGGTGGAAAGTCTTTCCACATTCATTGCACTCACAGGATTTCTCTCTAGTATGAGTTCTTTGATGTCTAGTCAGTGTTGTGCTCCTGGGAAAGGCTTTCCCACAATCACTGCATTTAAAAGGTTTTTCTCCAGTATGAATGCTGTAGTGTTGTGTAAGAGCTGACTTTTGAGAGAATGCCTTCCTACATACACTGCATTCATGAGATTTTATTCCTGTATGAGTTCTCCGGTGCTTAGAAAGGTTAGAGCTTGATCGGAATGTTTTCCCACATTCATTGCATTCATAGGGTTTTTCTCCAGTATGAATTCTCTGGTGTCTAGTCAGTGTTGTGCTCCAGAAAAAAGCTTTCCCACAATCACTGCATTTAAAAGCTTTCTCTCCAGTATGAATTCTGCAGTGTTGTGTAAGATCTGACTTCTGGCGAAAGATCTTTCCACATTCAGTGCATTCATATGGTTTCTCTCCAGTATGAATACTACTGTGTTTCCTAAGACTAGACTCCCGAGAGAATGCTTTTCCACATACACTGCATTCATAAGGTTTCTCTCCAC
>NW_027185931.1:656770-675052 GCF_028583685.1 Petaurus breviceps papuanus
TCCTACATACACTGCATTCATGAGGTTTTATTCCTGTATGAGTTCTCCAGTGCTTAGTAAGGTTAGAGCTTGATCGGAATGTTTTCCCACATTCATTGCATTCACAGGGTTTTTCTCCAGTATGAATTCTCTGGTGTCTAGTCAGTGTTGTGCTCCAGAAAAAAGCTTTCCCACAATCACTGCATTTAAAAGCTTTCTCTCCGGTATGAATTGCGCAGTGTTGTGTAAGATTTGACTTCTGGCGAAAGATCTTTCCACATTCAATGCATTCATATGGTTTCTCTCCAGTATGAATACTACTGTGTTTCCTAAGACCAGACTTCCAAGAGAATGCTTTTCCACATACACTGCATTCATAAGGTTTCTCTCCACTATGAATGATACTGTGATGAGTGAGAATGAACTTCTGAGAGAATGACTTCCCACAAACACTGCATTCATAAGGTTTTATTCCTGTATGAATTTTACAGTGCTTAGAAAGGCTAGAGTTTGTTTGGAATGTCTTCCCACATTTGTTACATTCATAGGGTTTCTCTCCACTATGAGTTTTCTGATGTCGAGTCAGTGTTGTGCGCCAGGAAAAGGCTTTCCCACAATCACTGCATTTAAAAGGTTTCTCTCCTGTATGAATGTTGTGATGTTGTTTAAGGACTGACTTTTTTTGGAATGTTTTCCCACATTCACTGCATTCATAGGGCTTCTTTCCACTATGAATACTACTATGATGAGTGAGGATGAATTTCTGAGAGAACGACTTCCCACAAACAGTACATTCATGAAGTTTTATTTGTGAATGAGTTCTCCGGTGTAGAGAAAGTTTAGAGCTTTGTCGGAATGTCTTCCCACATTCGTTGCATTCATAGGGTTTCTCTCCAGTGTGAGTTCTATGATGCTGAGTTAGTGCTGTGCTCCAGAAAAAGGCTTTCCCACAATCACTGCATTTAAAAGGTTTCTCTCCAGTATGAATGTTGTAGTGTTGTGTAAGAGCTGACTTTTGAGAGAATGACTTCCTACATACACTGCATTCATGAGGTTTTATTCCTGTATGAGTTCTCTGGTGCAGAGAAAGTTTAGAGCTTTGTCGGAATGTCTTCCTACATTCAGTGCATTCATAAGGTTTCTCTCCAGTGTGAATTCTCTGATGTCGAGTTAGTGCTGTGCTCCAGGAAAAGGCTTTCCCACAATCACTGCATTTAAAAGGTTTCTCTCCAGTATGAATCCTACAATGTCTTATAAGATCTACCTTTTGGTGGAACGCCTTTCTACATTCATGGCATTCAAAAGGTTTCTCTGCAGTATGAATTCTGTAGTGTCGTGTAAGACTTCCCTTATTCTGGAAGCCCTTTCCACATTCACTGCATTTATAAAATTTGTTTTTCTCTTGAATACTAGGATGTTGATTAAGATCTGTATCCCCACATTTAGTAAACTCAGGACATTTTCTTCCTGTATCAGTTCTCTGATGTACAGTAAGTTCATTATCTGGAAGGAAAGAATTGCTACTTTCATGAAGCTTCTCTTCAGCATGAATTCTACATTTTTTAATATGGTCCAAATCATAAGTGAAGGCTTTCTGACATTCATTAACATCAGATTTGATTACACTGACTTTGGTGTTTCTCTCAATATCACTCTTAAGGCGTTTCACCACTACAGATACTTCTTGTTGCAGAAAGCTGACTAGCTCTGGTATAGGGTTTTGCCTGTATTTACCATATTCAGAGCCTCTCAGTTCATTGGGAGGTCCTGTTTGTGTTACTTCTCCTTGTCTAGAATGTTTCTCTTCATTGTTTTGCTCTTTCTTTAACCTGCCATAACACTCCCAGGCTTTTCCCACCTTGGCCATGCAGGAGTCATCCCACAAGGAACTTTGCTGGGATGAGTCTTCCAGAGAGACATTCATCTTTGCAATTGACTCTTTGGTATGAGGCCTAGCATCCCAATCTGAAAGAAATAAAAAGTGAAAATAACCCTTTTCCTTGGACAAATAAACTTAGGTCTGTGCTTCACTTTCCCCAATATTCTGGCTGTTATAAGCAATGTATACGATGAAATAAATTGTTACATCTTCTAAAATTTCTCTGCATACACCATGCTTGAATTTTCATAAAGCCCAATAATAGTATTAGGTAAATAGGCAAAATTGACCCAAATAAGAAACAAACTATGGAAATGCAGATGACTGCTGACTCTCCTACAACAATATTAACAATAGTTTGACTTTTTTGGTTTTCTTTTTAGAAAAATTCTTCATCAAATATCACACTTGGGAAAGTCAAGAAAGTGCGCTCACTGGTTCTAAGAGGAAGTTATGTGGGTCTCCTACACTACAGAATTCTACCTTGTTTTCCAAAAAGATAAAAACAATTCAAAGTTCCATTCACAGTGGAACAGCATTCCTGTATTCTGAAAGCATCAACAAAATCTGATCATTTCTATCTGTCCTTATCAAATAACTTTGGCATAAAAGGCAACAACATCCAAACAAACTAGAGGAGTAGGGAGGAATTAGCTGTAAGATCTATGAAACTGTGAAAAAATGTCATGACCAAAAAAGTCATGGAGAGGAACACAAATGTGCCCATTTTCAGGGGGTTCACAGATAAATAATTAGCTGAGTAATAGGCACTCACTCACACACTGACCTGGCCAGCAGGTTCTTAGGACACTATCCATTGGAATCCCATGGGCTTCCCCTGACTCCAGATGGGAGACCACATCCATGTTGGAATCTACAAGGCCTAGTGAAGGGAAATGGCAAAGTGATGGACTGGTATGGTCACCTCAACAACCCACACCACACAGACCCCTAGGTGCAAGTAAGGAAGGTCCAGGAAGTTTTGGGGCTGTGGAGGAACATACAGAAAACATGAGAAGCATAATCTGGTTTGTTTTCCTGGGAAGAAACAGAATGGGACAAAGAAAGGAGCTGTGTTCAAAAAGACAATGATTCATTTGCTCCATTATATACTAAGGTGCTTGGGAGCTTTCATGACTTCCAATATTTGCCCTGGGACTTGAGAAAGCCTCCCAGGCCTGAGTGAACAGAGAGCTGGAATGGAATCACACAAAGAAGTCAATTTCCAGAATACAAAGCAAGAGCCCTTCAGCTGGGACCAGGAAGTATAAGTATCCCATCTCTTGACCTCACTGTGGTTAATAAATGCTTGTTTTTTTGTTTTTGAACAGGTCAAAACATCAGTGCTGAACCCTAGACCCAGTTCCAACAGAAAAAAGCAAATAACCTTTCATGGGAAGATCCTAGGTCCCAAGAAGAGCCATACTTACCCAGGCTGACCAAGTTCCTGTAGTTCTCCAGCATTACCTCCCAGTAAAGCTCTTTCTGGGAAGGGTCCAGTAAGCCCCACTCCTCCCAGGTGAAGTCCACAAACACATCCTTGAACATTACTGATTCCTGAAATAACAAATAAATTTGTAGTCATACAGGGATCATATCTCACAGGGACCTGGGAAGGGAGGTGCAATGGGAATGTAAATGTGGAAGATCTTCCCTGCCCCTAGGCTAACGTGCACCTGGAGCCTGGGGTGGGAGGCTTGTTTTTCAGTAGATACTTTTTGATTGGCCAGTGGGTCAATAAGGTTGTTACATTTTCTGAGCCAGGAGAAGGCTATATAAGCCATGATGTGTAGCTTTGTTTGGGGGCTCACTTTGAGAAGTGTTCTGTGATTCGATATGGATTCTGGGAAGCCATTGTCCAGAGCCCCCCGGCTTTGAAAAACCCAGATGTTGATTGGGTATGGATGTAATGGTTGGACAGTTTGGAAATCTGTCTACTTGATCTGTTTCTCTGTCTTGATAATTCTGTCTGTATACTTTGAAGTTCAGGGTGCTGACCTCTTTCCCCTGAACTAGGTAAATGATACATCTATGACTGATTAAAGTAAGCTTGTTAACCCATTTTGAGTTGCTTTCCTTTAACAAAGCAGATCCAAGAACCTGTATTGGCAGCAAACCCTGAGGATGCTTGGGGTGCTTGCTGCTACAGGGGGTGAAGTGGGCAAGAATGCGGACTGATTCTTACTATATTCAGGTTTCAGAGTGTTCAAAGTCAGATCTTTAGGAGTAGTTACCACATGTCTCAGACTATATCAGATTCTGAATCATGAAACAAATGAATAGTCATTGTCAAGTTAACATAAGATTTATGGAATGTCTACCCTGTGTCAGTCTCTGTGCTGAACCCTGGAGAGACAAGGAAGGCAAAAATAGTCCCTGGAGGTCAGAGTCTAATGGGGGAAACAACATGCACCTGACTACTGACAAACAAGGTCTAGACAACACTTTCCTCCCAACCATCTTGGGAATGTCATGTAATGATGGTGAGATTTGAAGATCTACCCTGCCCCTTATTGGCAAGCAAAAAGGTACTTAGCACCTTGCCTCAGTTCATGACTGTATCAAGTATTAAGATCCAGAATACCACAGTGGGATGAAATTATTGATGTAACAGGAAGGGCAAGAACAGGGAGGAGCTAATACTATAGATAGGGAAAAGCCCAACCTATAGAACCAGAACTTCTGAGAACTTCTTTGGAGAACCGAATGGAGAACTTCTGACAGCCAGCCAGAACTGCTGAGAGCCAGAACTTCTGGAAGCAAGCAGCATGGAGGCTAAGGAACTAATGATCATATGTATAAGGAGAGGCCCAGGGTGCAGAGAGAATTGAGAACAGAACTGAGAACTGAGAAGAACTGAGAAGAGAGGAGAACTGGGAGGAAGCATGGCTGTGATTCCAGTACTTTGTCCATTTTGATGTTACTTTGTCAGATTCGTCGGCTGATAGAGAACATTGCTGTTGTTACAGAAGCTCTGGGACCTTACTGCTGGTTCAGAAGCCATGACAGAGGATTTTCTTGTTGTCCGTTTAGTGATGTTTTCAGAGGTCCTAGGATTATACTGATGATTTGTGCTGATTCCTCAGACCTTGTTGTTGAGTCTATGTTGATTTCACAGGCAGAAAGTGAATTGATGAGGAGGCCTGCCATGTGTTTGAATGTTACTGTGACTTTGTTAAGCTTTATCTTCCTGGGAACAGAAACTGTGAAGGACTTGAGATGGAATGGACACTGTGAGCTTCAATGTGGAACAGGAACTGCATGAGGAGCTGGACAAGGAACTGGGAGCTGTCTGCCTTTGAACTCAGGCGACAGTTGGGTAGATTTGGGCAGGAGCTGGGTCCATGGAAGAAGAACCATGGAAGCTGTGAGCCTCTCCTTGGGTATTTCATGCAAACTGAGAAGATCATGATTTACTGTGGCCTAGGGGTGGAGAACTTTGACCTTTGTATTTTTCAATTGAATTAAAGACTTACTAAATGATTGAGTTACTACATGAATGTTATCTTTTGCTTAAAACTATGTGGCCACTTTAATGATAAGTTGTGAAGTCATTACATTGTGAATGCTGCAGTTTTGATTTCTGTGAATGTTTTGCTTTAATTTACTGCTGCATAGAGAGTTCATTATACTATGTAATGAGAACCTTGAAGCTGTTCCAGCAGCAGTCCTCTGGAAAGCTGCTTGTGCTTGGCTTTACAGGTCAGTACTCCTTAGCCCTTCTTCACAGATGAGCAAAGGGAGGCTAAGAAAGGATTTGTTTATGTTCACAGATGGGATCAGAGCTGTGGCTCCCATCCCTGTCTCCACACTCCATCCAAAGATCTCTCTGCCTGACTACCAGGCTTAGTCCTCCACAGCTCAGGTGGCCCTTTGGAAGTCTTCTCCCAAAGGCAGCAGAACAAACAACAGGCCTTTGTTAAGGGATAACTATATGCCAAACATGGGTTACATGATGAGGATGCAAAGAAAAATAAAAAACAGTCCTAACTGGGCCTGGTAAAGCATTGGCAGCTCAGGGGACAAGAGTGGGTTTCTGTAAAAGTCAGGGCTTAGGCTAAACCTTGAAGCAATAAGTCAGTGCTTCCACAAGGGGGAAGGTTAGGGGAGAAAAGCATTCCAGGAAGGGAAGGGAAGTAAAGGCAAAGAGAAGAGATTTGGGGGGGGGGGGAGGGAAAGGATGTGTGAAGAACAGAAAATAGGCTGGTCTGGATGGACCACAGGAAACATGGAGGAGTTTAACACACAAAGACAAGGTAAAGGTAGGAAGGGTTCAGTTTATGCAGAACATTAAAGCCAAATGGATGATTTATATTTGATCCTGGAAGGAATGGGAGCTCTTGGCCAAAAGAGAGAGAGCATTCAAAGGGAATAATAAAGTTTGGAAAAAGGGAGGGTTTGGAGGGAGATCCTGAATTATCCTAGCATATGGTGAGTTGGAGATGCCTATATGTAGCACCAAGGCCATATTCACATTGCCAACAGCAATGCCAGCATAGTGCTCAGCCACAAAATAGACTCTCCATATAAAAGACAGAAGTAAAAACATTTACTCAGCAGAAAACCAAATCCCCAAACCAGAAAACCAAATCCATCATAGTACCAAAGAAGTTAATAAGCTACACCATCCTTTAGCCTTCCCACAAACCAACACTCACAAGCCTAATCATCTGGTTGGGTGCATCCTTTCCTCCCTCCAAGTTTTACTGCTCTGACTCCCAGTTTCCTGGGAGCTCTGCTCCACCCTTCAGCAAACTCCTCCCACCACAGGCTCCATTGGATTACATTCAGCCTATTAGGGGGCAGGGAAGATCTTCAAATTACCATTACCATTACCCTTATGGAAAACCATTTAAAAATCATATTTTCATAGCTGTAGATTCAGGAGGTGGAGCCCATGGCACAGGAGGACACCTTCCCTCCTCTCCCCCCCCCAACAGGCCCAAGGAAGCTTGGAGAGAGAGGAGAGGAGGAGAGCCAGGCCAGGGCCTTGGACAGGCCTCTCAGACAGAGGCATGCTATGGGTGCTGACCCAGCAGAGGAGACAGAGAAGGAAGCAGTGGCCAGACAGGCAGGAGGAGGAGACCAAGAGGAAGCCGGGTCATGAAACTGTCAGGGAAGGAGGGTGAGGCCTGAGGTCAAGCCGCTGGACAGGGACATTTGGGGGGGAGTTGGCACCAGAGAGAGTCCTCTAGGAGATGCAACCTTTCAGGCCCCCCAGCTGCTAAGTCAGGTAAAGCAGCATTTATGAAGTGCCTACTGGATGCCAGGCACTGGGACCTGATGACTGAAGTGCTGCTTGGCCTCAGGTGCTCTGATGCCAGAGCACAGGAGGAAAGACCCATCTACAGCCTGTGTCAGGGAAGATCACCATGCTGCTTACCTGGGGGGGCCTGCTGGGGAGGAACACTGGGCCAGTTCTGTGCTTTCTGCTCCTCATTCTGGCCTGCACCCAGGCTCCTGGAGTCCCACCAGGTTATGCTAGAAAAGAAAAGGCAGCCATGATGGGGGGCCCGTCCCCCTTTCAGCCCCGCCTCAGAAGTGCCCCAGTGACACCAGGGGCAGCTGGTCTGTGTCCAGGCCTTGGGTCAACTCCGCGTGCATTTATGTAGCGCCTACTGTATGCCTCACTCCATTCTAGGGGCCAGAGCTTTCAATGAGGAAAAAAAAAGCAGGGCGGCGCCCCTCCCACCCCCACACAATCTCGGGAAATGCCTGGTCATCGGAAGGAGGGGGCGGTGACACTTGGCTGGGTCGGTTGGGGCTGGCAGCTCCGATCCCTAGACGGTTAGGGGGAGGGGTGGGAGCCCAAGAGGGTCCGCATCAGCGCAGGAGTTGGGGGGGGGGGGGGGGGGGGGGGGCGGTCCCGCCTCACTCCCCCCACTCCCCCCAGGTTCCTGGAGCCTTTGTCCCATTTCAGAGAAGAGACGCGGTGGAGGGGAAAGGGCGGGGTCCCTGGCGCCCCCTCTCCGAGCCTCCTCCCGGACAGGACTGCCTCCCATACAAACCGAGCCTGTGGGCTCTGGAACCTGGGCGGAAGAGGAAACTTCCGCTTCTGCGCAGTGTCTCCCTCAGCTAGGGAGGCGCCCATTGGCTAGCTCAGGGAAGGGGCGGTGCTCCAGAGGCGCCTGCGCGTTCTGCACCCCGCCCCGCCCCGCCCCGCCAGGTCTGGGACTTGCCACCTTCCCTGGTCCCTGCCCGCGGCCTCCGTCCACTTCTGACTCGGGTGTGGCTTGGGGGAAGAGCCTCCGCCTCCGCCTCAGTCTCAGGAAGATGGGCCCGGGGCTGCCTGGGTCTGCGCCCTCTGGAGCTGGTTCTGGGGGACCCAGGGTCCCCTCACCCTCCCGCGCCTTTGGCTTTGCGGGGGCTTCCTCCAGGAGCACCCTCTTCTCCCCAGCCCTGTGTCCCGAGGAGAGACCCCTGCCTTCCTGGGAGGGGGTGGGGCAGCCGAGGAAGGAATGACCCCTGACCTCCCCAGACCTGGTCCTCCCCCCAGGGGTTTGCCCCCCACCAAGAGTCGCTGCTCATTGGCATTGGTTTGTCCAGCTCTGTCCACACCCTGTATCCTTGGACCCTCGGCACGGCAGTGACGTTACACAGAGGGGAAACTGAGGCACGCTTGTTGCAGAGCGTCTGGGGCTTGACCTGAATCCCGTCCCACCCTCCCCCCATGTCACCCATGTCCATCCTCAGCCTCCTGGCCTTGATGCCGACCCTACGGGTGCAGCCAGGATCTGATCATGGCATTCAGGGCTCCTGCCGCCTCTAGGTCACGGCTCCAGGGCCAGGCTCGGGTCCTCTCCTCAGCCTTGCAGTATGAAAAGCGCTTGTCTCAGCCCATCCTGCACGTAAAACAAACCTGGGACGTCCCGGGCTTTGACCGGCGGGGGCTTCCCGGAGAGAAGGGGCTTTCCTTGGAGTCCATTCAGGTAGATGTCCCAGCCTGCAGAGGGGCTGAAAGGTTTGGGTGAATGACTGTAGCACAGAAGCGATGCTGTGGCCGTCCCGTGGGCGCGGTCAGACAGCAGCTTCCCAGTCAGTGGTGGCCGCCACTGGGATCTGAAAATGCCCCTGGTCAGACTTCCCGAACTGGGTGTAGACGTGAGAAGAGAACGATCCAGCGCAGACTCTCTGGGTCACAGGGTTCTGGCCCCTCGTCCTGGGCAAGCCGCACAGATGCCCATGCTCCTTAAGAATCTGCCCATCCTGGCGAGCTTTGAGTGACCTTTGCTTTTCTTTGGCCGAGAGAAGGCTTTAGGCGAATTCATTCGGCAGGACCCCCGTGTGGGTATTTTGGGGTCTCGAGTACCCCTAACCCTGACCTCTTCACTAGGGCAGCCAGATGCCGCAGTGAATGGAGCACCATTTCCTTCTCCAGCACATTTGACAGATGAAGACACTGAGGCAGACAGGGTGGAGTGACACCCAGTTAGTGTCTGAGACTGGATTTGCACTCAGGTCTTCCTAATTCCGGGAACAGCACTCTCTCCACTGGGGCTCCTAGCTGCCCCAAGGAGCTAATGATTGGAAGTTCAAATTAGTCAGCAAGCATTTCTTAAGGGTTTCCTATGTGTCAAACACTATGCTATGGGGCTATTTGCTATGAATACCAAGAAAGTCAAAAGACTGTGGGTGCACTCAAAGGAGCTCTCATTGTGATGGGGGCCACCACCCACAAACCACTATACCCGAAGAAGCTGTGCCAGGAAATGTTGGGGAGACCCACCTAAGAGAAGGCTCTAGGGACTGGAGGGCCCAGGAAAGACTTGGGATTGTAGCTGGGCCTTGAAAGAAGCCAGCAAAGTTGGGGGAGGGGGGGAGTGCAGGGTGCCATCTCTGCCCTTGTTACTACTACAGCCTGTGATGTGGCCTAGTGAGAAGAGGGCTGGCTGGTTTAGGAGGCAGAGGATCATGGTTCAAATTCCCCTCTCATGCTTACTACCTGTGTGACCTGAGGTAAGCTGGTCTACAACCTGCAACACAAGGAACCTACTTAAAATAATTAAATCTTTCACAAGTTTTGAACTCTCCTTTGAAGCTGACAATGTCAGCAGAAACAAAGAAAATTTAAGTGTACCCAATCATGAAAATTTCCTCTTTTGCTTTCTCCTTAAACACCCATGAAAATAACTATACTCTTGAAGAGCACATAAATGCACTTTTATAATTTGTTGTTTTAAAAGTTACTGATATTATTCTTTTGTTCAATCTGAGGGTGCTTTGTTTCTAATATTTTTAAAAATAGAGAATGCTAAAATAGTGGATTTGATACAGCTCAGTGCCTCCGTATACCAGTTATATACCTTTAGATATCTAAAAGACACCAGATCAAGTTGTAAAAAAAAAAAAAAAGTCATTTGTATAGATCAATTGATCTATTTTCAAGGTCTTTAAAAAAAAACAGTTTGAATTTCTAGCAATGAAAATAGCTTTCATTATTAAAGATTTGAGATCCAAGTCGATGAAACATAGGAACATCATTTCACAATCCTTCTAACTAGTTCACTTCATCTTTAAAATGTTTTTTTCTTTACTAGCAGATATTTGAATAGAAGCTTAAGACATATGTAGATCCAGATTTCAAAGGGAAATGTCCTAGTAAACTTTCCTTATAGTTCTTTGCTGTAGCTGAGAAAATCTATAAGAATTCATGGGGGTTTTTTTGGTAATAGGAATCTGAAAACAATACTTTTCTTGTAACACTCTTACATACAATCTTAGCAATTTCTTTGTCTATGTAGTACACAGACTGACATCAGGAAGTTGGAAAATATAGTAAGCTATAGATAAAACTCAGTCCAAATAGAGTTGGCCAGGGAAAAGATGTTTAAAACATTATTTAGATACAAATGCAATTTTTATGAATCCTGCATAAAATCAAACCATAATAGAAATGTTCTCATATAAGGATACAATTTTTTTTTGTCCTGAATCAAATAGAAAGGAAGTGGAGCAATCATTTACCAAGTTTGCTGTCTACTGTTGCAATAGAAATACCTCCTGTAAATCCACAGGTGATATAAAAGAATGACAGTTACAGAATGCCATGGTAGGGGCAGAACTATAAATAAAGTTGATCACTATGCAGATATCAACCCATTCTGATATTCATTGATTCACTGCGTCTCAGTTATTAACAGAGGACAACCTTGGACCATTGACACATAATTGAGAACAGCAGGCAGGAGTCTTTCAGTCAAGGTACACAGCTGAAAGGGTCAATAATGACTCTTCCCATTGTTTTCTCTTGGCAAGTTCTTTATCTATAGAAATCTGACATCAGTTAAATTCTGACATTTTCCAGCTACTGGATGAACAAGATGCTGAAATACATTACTATACATCCTACTGCTACATAGGGATTCTTGTTCACCGATTCAGGCACACTTCCAAAATATACCCAATAGTGAAGAGGCTAGGAGTCTCTTTGTCCAAGAGGCTAAGATCGAATATTTGCACAGATACATATAAGCAGCCAGATTACTGTCAGTAGGCTCTGAAAGTTGAAAATGGCAAATATAGTGAGATCTCCAATACCCTGTAAGGGTTATGGGATTTAAAGATCTTCCGTGCTCCATTGGACTTGCTGACATAGCAGGAAGGGGTGGGGCAAGAGGAAATGGAAGCCAAGCTAGAGTTCCTGCAGTGGCTGGCAGTGGCGGTGACAGCGGCAGCAGCAGCAGAGGCAGTGGACGAGGTGGAGGCGCGAACCCCTTTTTGAGCCAGCCAGAATTTCTGTTAAGGACTCCTGCTGAGGACTACCAGGGGCCGGAGCTGCTGGGAGCACGCTTCCTGGATACTGGGTGGTTGCTATGAGTGGAGAGAGGAAGACCTTTGTCTGAGGTAGCCTCTTCTGTTTTAAAGGCTTGAGAATGGGGTGCTTTCTACTTTATCTACCTGTGCCAATTTCATAACTACTCTGATGGCTTTGACTTTCTGGTTTGGGGACTCAATCATTTGGTGTTTTAATAAATGTTCCAGCTTTATCCCCCATATAGAAAGCCTGATATATTTTTGATTAACAACTACATCAGCATATCTATAATTGCTGTAGGCATTGTGAATATTGCGTTACTGATGTATACCCCCAGCCACATCACCCTTCCAGGACAATGACTCAAATAATTCTTCTCTCTCCTGGACCTATTTTCCAGGTCAGTCATTTTTCCAATGAGATATTTTACATTTTCTTCTATTTTTTTATTCTTTTTATTGTGTTTGATTGGTTCTTGATGTCTTGATGTCATTAGCTTCTCCTTGCCCATTCTAATTTTTAATAAATTATTTCCTTCAGTTAATTTTTGTCCCTCCTTTTCCAAGCTGTTAACTTTCTTTCTTTTTTTTTTTTTTTGCTTTTTGCTTTTTTGAAGGGGGAGGAAGGGCAGTTGAGGTTAAGTGACTTGCTTAAGGTCAAAAGCCTAGTTTTGTGTTTAGTGTCTGAGGCTGGATTTGAACCCAGGTCCTCCTGACTCCAGAGCTGGTGCTCTATTCACTGCACCAACTAGCCACCCCCTATTAATTCTTTCTTGCAAAGCTCTCATTTATTTTCCCAGTTTTTCTTCTGGCTCTTATTTGACTTTTAAAATCCTTCTTGAGCTCTTCCTCGGGCGCTAGTTGCTAGAGGCTCTAGGGGTCTGGAAGCTTACCTGGTGCTGAGCTGGGGTCCTAGTGATAATGTCTGGCTTGTACTGAGGCCAGGTAGGGTTTTTCTCCATTTCTCTGGGCTCCACTGAAGCACAGGGAGGGCTTGCTGCCTGCTCAGTGCTGCACAGCCCTCTGTGGGGGTTCTCCACGCTACAGTTTGCTGGCTCCCCTGACTGTGCTAAGCCATGTGGTGGTGGTGGTGTTTGGCAGCTCCACCACTCTGGGACTCAGCATCTCCAATGGTTCGCTGAGGTGGAGCCTGCCACCAGCTTTCTGGGATGCCACCTGTCCTGGAATGTGCTCTCCTTTTACCCAAGTGATAAGGACCCTCCCAGTCTACTGGACCATTCCATCTGTCCTCTGGCTCTGCTCTTCTAAGATCTGTTCTGGGCCATTATTTTATGGGTGTTCAAGATGAGAATGTGAAAGGAACTCTGCCATCTTGGCTCCTGGAAGTCTCTATACCAAACTTCAGGCTTTTTTGTGCTATTGTTTTCAGAGATGATGCTGGGAGAGGAGTGCTCACTGCTTTGCTACTGTGTGCTCTGGTCTCCTGTAAATACAAGCACTAGCACTGTCTTTGCCTTATAACTGCAATCAGGGTCCATGCAACCTTTTGACTGACCACCAGTGCTCCTTTTTGACATGCTACTGGGACCCAGAACTACATAGGGCCAATAGTTGCCAATCACTGCCAGCTGTACCCAGTGTCAGGAAAGGTTCTGCTGTAATCTATTTCTGAGCAGTTGTTCAACCACCTTACTATTTCTGGACTGACAGCTCCTGAAAATTATGCTTCTGCCATGTGTAGGGGCTCAGGATAGGCTTGCACCTTGCATCACAAACTTCTGCCTGCCTCCTAAGTTTTCTTAGGCTGGAAGAATGTCTCATCCTGACCCTTTGTTGGCCCTACTGCTTGAATATTTGATTTGAGGTGTTATTTAAAGTTGTCTGGGTAGGAATGTTGAGAGAACTCAGGTGGGTTGCCTCTAAACCACCATCTTGGCAGATGTAATAAAACATTGCAGTGTAGTTAAGGGAATACTGCACTTGGAATAGTTAAACCTGGGTTCAGGTCCTGCTCCTACCCATAGCTAACCTACCCCATGACCATGATTCTAAGTCACTAACCTCTCAGCCTCAGTTTCCTCTTCTGTAAAACATGAATGGTATCATCCATAGCACCTACCTGTGAGGATCCAGTGGGATGAAGTATCTGTATTCTTATGTCAGTAGAAGTGCCTGACTAACCTGTATGGATCAAGGATCATGTTCTCAGAAGTACCATATCTTCTGAGGGGTGTGGCCAGAAGGCATCTGTTGCTGTTCAGTTGGTGGACGGGAAGGTACAGTGTGACATAGAGAAGTAGTTGCACTAGTCCTGGTTCAGGTCATGAGATTAAATGAGAGGCTGCCTAGAAAGCACTTTGGAAATGTTCCCTTGTTGTGGTGCAAGTCAAGTATTGTGGTGTCCTCCTGAAAGAATTCAGACTCAGACTGTCTCCAGATCAACTAAGGGCATTTATTTGGGGTGATAGACCAGAAACACTCTTCTCCTTAATGGATAGAGCAGCAGCCAGGAGAAGCTAGGGATTTTTATAGAGGAAATGAGCTGTGTGGGCAAGGAGATGAGGTAAACGAGGATACGCCAGCAAGGCGCAGTAGCTCAGAGTTCTGCCCATATCCCCATTCAGACATATTTCATTGGCCAGCCCATTTGCTCAGGTCAGAGGGGGCTCTATTAATCTCATCATTTCCCCCACCTCTAGAAGTGCGTACCCAAATTCATTTGGGAAAATGGGATGGAGGTTCATTTTCTGGAACTAATTTAGGCTGAAAATGGCATAAACTTGTCCCTGCCATACTGGGTCCTGGTTGGGGGGGGGGGGGGGGGGGGGGGGGGGAGAGGTGGGGGGGTAAGGGGAACATGAACTGGAATTAAATGTAGGCCATATCGAAGGGATAGGGGGCAGCTCTATACTTTTATCCACTGTTCACTTACAACTTTAGGTAAATGACCTGTAGTCTGAAGACACAAATCTGACAAGCAATTCTAATATGCAGGGCCCAGATACAAGAAGAAACAAAATAATTAGAAGTGGTGTCATAATGGGCAAAAAAGAAAGAAAGAAACCAAGAGGTGCATTAGAATAATTTACATTTGACATACAGGATTATTTGATCTTGTTATTTTCTCAAAAGTTTCCACTCTGATTCCAATTCCTTGAGAAGGATCAGATATTATTGGGGATTCAATTCTACACATGAAAATATAAGTAACAACACTCTTGCAGGTAGAAGTTTTTCACACCAGGTTAAATAATTATACAAATGAATTTACTTCCTTGCAATTTGAGGTAAAAGTTTGATTTTGCCCCAATTATAATCATTGAAATTCTCTTCCCCAAACCAAACTGAAGATGTTTCTGCTTTGGTTTCATTAATTGATATCATAATGACTAGGTCCTTCAATCACTTGTTCCAATCCCCAATTATTCTTACGTCATTTTGAAGCATTTAGGCACTTTATTTTATCTTTGCCTAATTATTCCCATATAGTTCTGAAAGAATGAGTGTAGCAGCAAGCACCCCAAGCGTCCTCAGGGTTTGCTGCCACCACAGGTTCTTGGATCTGCTTTGTTAAAGGAAAGCAACTCAAAATGGGTTAACAAGCTTACTTTAATCAGTCAGACATATATCGTTTACCTTGTTCAGGGGAAAAGGTCAGCACCCCGAACTTCAAAGTACACAGACAGAATTATCAAGACAGAAACAGATCTAGTAGACAGATTTCAAACTGTCCAACCATTACATCCATACCCAGTCAACATCTGGGTTTCAACATCTGGGTTTTTCAAAGCCGGGGGGGCTCTGGACAACGGCTTCCCAGAATCCATATCAAATCACAGAACACTTCTCAAAGTGAGCCCCAAAACAAAGCTACACATCAGGGCTTATATAGCCTTCTCCTGGCTCAGAGAATATAACAACCTTATTGACTCACTGTCCAATCAAAAAATACCAACTGAAAAACAAGCCTCCCACCCCAGGGTCCAGGTGCACTTTAGCCTAGGGGCAGGAAAGATCTTTAAATTTGCATTTCCATTACAATGAGCTATTTCAGGGATCTAATCTTCTACATGACTTTGCAGGCAAGCAGATGACAAGTCTGAGTATTAATTTACCTAGTTGTTTGGGATATGGAATGAGTACACTTTCTGACTGAATATAGCCAAGATCTCACACATTTCCATTGAGCTCATATTTTTTACTGACCACTTCCTCTGATTATAGAAATTTTCCATAAAAGAAAAAGGCAGGAAAATGGTTATGCCAACATCAAACTGGTACTTCAGGCTTAAGTCTAAGAGCACATATGTAACAGGATAAAGCAGCTTTAGCTCTGTTTCATTTCAGGTAAGAGTCAGTTTGGCAACCAGCCACGCAGTAACAATTCCACCTTGTAGTCAAACTCAGGAGTGGCAGGTGGAAAACATTCCTGTTCAAAGAAATACAGTGGGGAAACTGAGTCAGGAGGATCCCACTTTAGCCTAATGCCAAGGTTGTCCCCTCAACTTTCCCCAGATGCAAACCTCCACTCTGACATTCCAGGATCACATTCCCTCTGAGTAGCTTGTGGAATTTCTCTAAAAGGTGGATTACTGATTCATCAAATAACTATACTTAACCTCAAAATAAAATCAGTGACGGTTCCCCAAGAGCTTTTACCTCAAATTGCAAGTTTCACCAATCACAGTTTAGGGCTAGATGCAATTATTTTCACTCTCATGGAGTTGCAATAAGCAATAAAAATTTACCAGGACGCACAACTGTAAGACATTTCACTTAACGTCTTTCACTTGTTTTTCTTTCCTTCTCAATTTTTTATTTATCCTGGCAAAAAGACGAGTAGTTAAAAATGATTTTTGTATTATACATAAACTTTTAAATTCTCAGTGACCTAAGTACATTGTTTAAGAATTCCACAATTCAAACAAGCTCTTTTCCCAGTGCTGATGACCTTTCCCATACAAATGATTTATAAGAAACTTGGAAGTTTACAAAATAAGGGGAATCAACAGGGACCCCAGAGAAAGGGCTGATCTTGATGTCTCTGTCTGTCTACCCCATGATTTTCTTCCTCTGGTTTGATGTAAACCCCTCTGGGAGGCAAGTTCCCTATTTTCAGTCTTAGTTTAGTTCGTTTTGCCCTAACTGAATTTCTTCCATATCATTCTATGACTACCTACTCGCCAGGATGTCTTTTGGGGTTCCCATATAGCATCATGCATTCTGCACTGGTACCTACCAAAATGGACATGGTTTGTTTATTTCTAGGATCCCAGTATATGGTAGCTGGCACATTGGGCCTCTGGTTACCCCTGTAATGGGAATGGGAATTTGAAGATCCTCCCTGCCCCTTAATAGGCCTAGGGGGGAATTTGAAGACCTCCCTGCTTTGAAGGTGAACTCTGCCCCCTAATAGGCTGAATGTAATCACATGGAGCCTGTGATGAAGGGAATTTGCTGAAGGGTGCAGCAGAGCCCACAGGAAGCTGGGAATCAGAGCCAGAGAGATGGTGGGAGAGAGAGGTGGTTGGGAAAGGAGATAGAGAGATGTCTGAGTAAATATTGATCTAGTATTGGTTTGTGGGAAGGCTGAAGGATGCCGTGGCTCTCACTTTTATTATGGCTTCTGAATATCTTTGGTATTATGATGGAATCGGCTTATTGGTTTTGGGATTGGGTTTTCTGGAGTCTAAATAAATGCTTCAGTTCTGTCCTCTATATGGAGAGTTTGGTATATTTTGCAATTGAACGTCATGCAGTATTTATAGTCACAGTCTTTATCATGATCACGGGTGCTGTAAATATTGCTTTGGCACTACATTTGGCAACAAGGATGGCATCGAGAAATATCAGACCTCTAGTTTGAGGCAGAAGGGATTTAGAAGAAGAAATGGCTATCCCAGGATGGGAGGATTTGCCTTATGCCTCCCCAGCAAGCAGTGGTCTAAAAGTACAGGGCTCTGTGAAAACTTGGAACAGAGGCTGTAGCAGGGAGAACCTAGAGATTTAGAAACATGTTTGCAAAGAATACCAAAAAACCTGGGAGAGAGCTGGAGGCCATGAGTAGAACAGGCTGGGTTTTGTTGATAGGCTACCATATTGTGTATAAAAGCATAGACAAGCTGTTACAGGAGTTGGCTAAGTGCCAGAATTCGCACCCTCCTTCAGAAGAGCAACCTGAAGAGTCTCAGGTGGAAGCAGAGAGTACTGGACAGTCTCTGGAAGCAGAGGGCTGTGTAATGTAATATCAAGCAAAGGCAACTTCCCAGGTTCAAAATACCAGCATAGGTGCTCTCTATTTTATTCAGTAACAAACCCAGAACAGAGAAGATCAAAACATGACATCATTCAAAATACAGCATTTACTAAGTGTGATTAAATAATCTCCAAGGCCTACCCCACCCCAGGACTTTCCAATCATTCAATCAATTACAAAGTCTCTGTTCCAAATACTTCTCCACCCCTAGGCTATACCTTAATTAAGTCCACCACAAAGCCCCTCTTCTCAAATGGAGATTAGTTTCCAAACATAAGTAAAATACATTCATTTGCTCAACCATGGAACACAAAAAGGTCAAAAGTTCCCCACTCCTGGATCACAATTGAATCTACCCCAGAGTTAGATCAAGTTTAAACACAGCACTTAATACCCAAATGGAGGTCTTTTCTTCATCTTGACACGAGGCAAGTTCTCAGCAATCTTAGTTCCT
>NW_027185931.1:690052-699631 GCF_028583685.1 Petaurus breviceps papuanus
TTCTCAAGTACCAGGGCAAGTACTTGAAGTCAGGAAAGCTCCCAGATTCAGTATTGAATGCACCAAAGGAACTCATTGTCTTTCTGAACCCAACTCCATTCTTTGTCCCATCCCTGTATCTCCCCAGGAAAACAAACCAGGTCACCACCCTTCAGTTGTTTTCTCATTGCTCCTCCACGGCCCCCAGACTGCCTGGACCTGCCTCACTTGCTCCTGGGGGTCAGTGAGGCGTGGGCTGTGAGGTGACCATACCTGTCCATCACTTTGGCATTGTCCATCATTAGGCCTTGCAGATTCCAACGTGGATGTGATCTCCCAGCTGGAGTCAGGGGGAGCCAGTGGAATTACAATGGACAGTGTCCTAAGAAGCTGCTGGCCAGGTCAGTGTGAGTGAGTGCCCACACTCAGTGCTCAGCTGATCCTTCATCTGTGCACCCCCAAAATGGCCACATTTGGGCTCCTCTCGACTTTATTGGTCCTGAACTCTTCTCCCAGCCATAGATCTTCCAGCTCATTTCTCCCCACTCCTCTAGTTCTTTGGATGTTGTTGCCTTTAATGCCAGAGTCACTTGATAGTTACAGATAGAAATGATCAGACCCTGTTGGTGCCTTCAGAATGCAGGAATGCTGCTCCACTGTGGGTGGAACTTGGAATTGTTTTTATCTTTTGGGAAAACAAAGTGGAATTCTACAGTGTAAGAGGTACACATAACTTCCTCTTCTTAGACTCAGTGATCACACTGTCATGATGCACCCAGTTGTGATATTTGGATGAAGAATTTTCCTGGGAAAAACAAACAAGCAGTTTTAAGGTGCTTTGTTCACATTGGTATACAGAATTTAGTAATTGTTCATTTTCCATTAACTGTGTGTCATCTGCATCAGTTCTGGCACATTTACCTATTATAATATTATTGGTCTCAATGAAAGGATAAGTCTGATGAATTCAAAGAAAATTTTAAAACCTTAATAATTGATTTAAATTCAAGTGAAAAATATATACATTGCTTATAACTGCCAGAATATTGAAGATAGTGAAGTGTACAGAAAAGTCTGTTCATCCAAGGGAAAGGGTATTTATACTTTTTCCTTCCTTCAGGTGGGGACACTGGGCCTGAGACCAAGGAGTCAACCCCAAAGTTGAGTATTTGTATGGAAGACTTATCCCAGCAAAGGTCTTTGTGGGATGATCCACGCACCTCCAACCTGGGGAAAGCCTGGGAGTGTTACAGCACGTTAAAGAAAGAGCAGAACAATGAGGAGGAATACTCTAGACAAGGAACAGGAATCCAGACAGAACGTGCCGATGGAGTGAGAGGCTCTGGATCCAGCAGAGGCAGCCAGATCTCTCGCCCAGAGCTAGTCCTTTTTCCACAGCAAGGAGTATCTGTTCTCCTGAATCTCCATGACAGTGATAACCAGAGAAGGAGTTTCACCATGGAGTCAGACCAGAGACATTGTATCCAAAGCTATTCACCGATGTATGCTACAGTTAACAAATGTCAGAAAGCTTTTCGTTATGATTGGAACTGCTTTAGAAAACATGGAATTCATGCTGAAGAGCAACTTCATGAAAATGGGAATTCTTTCCTCTTGAATAATGAATTTACTCTTTACCAGAGAGGCCATATAGGAAAAAAGTGTTCTGAATTGACAAAATGTGGGAAGAAGTCCTGTCAGAGGGCAGCCTGTACTCAACACTCTTGTATTCTGGGTAAAAACAAATCTCATAAGTGCAGTGAGTGTGGAAAAGTCTTCTGGCAGAAGGTAAATCTTACACAGCACTACAGAATTCATACTGGAGAAAGACCTTTCAAATGCAGTTATTGTGGAAAGGCCTTCCACCAAAAGACAAATCTTATGCAACATTATAGGATTCATACTGGAGAAAAACCTTTTAAATGCAATGTTTGTGGGAAAGCCTTTCCTCGGAGCACAACACTAACTCGCCATCAGAGAATTCACACTGGAGAGAGACCCTATGAATGTAATGAATGTGGGAAGACATTCTATTTAAGCTCCAACCTTACTCAGCACCGGAGTACTCATACCGGAATAAAGCCTCATCAGTGCAGCGTATGTGGGAAGGCATTCTCTCATAAGTCTAATCTTACCAGCCACAGTAGTATTCATACTGGAGAGAAACCATATGAATGCACTGAATGTGGAAAGATCTTCCGCCAGAAATCAGACCTTAGACAACACTTCAGCATTCATACTGGAGAGAAACCATTTAAATGCAGTGATTGTGGGAAAGGTTTTCCCAGGAGCGCAGCACTGGCTCGACATCAGAGAATTCACACTGGAGAGTGACCCAAGGAATGCAATGAATATGGAAAGGCCTATAGCCAGAATTCACATCTTTCATTACATAAGAGAATAAATGCCAGAGAGAAATGTTAGGAATGTAACTAATGTGGGAAGGCATCACCCCAGATCAGAGCACTTATTCTATATTATAGAACTCATGAAGGAGAGAAAACTCATTAATCATTGAAGCAAAACTCTGGTGGGCTAATCTGGATTAAAATGTAATAGCGAAATATTTTAAAAATAAAACCACAATAAAACACAGATGATGCTAGTTTATGGTTGTCTAGGTCAATACAGCTGTTTGTATTTGAGTGTGATGACATGGTCCTAAAAGTTCCGATCTTTTGTTTCATGACTTTCTTTGGTGAAATGATCCTGTTATTGTTCACCTTTGTATGCCCAGAAGGAAGGAGCTCTCATTGGCTTGTCCCCCTGTTCCTATAGTCATAGACTTGGATGTGGTAGGCAGGCCACTGAGTCCCTCCCCTCTTTTTGCTGATGAGTAAACCAGCCCCAGATGAGTTAAGTAACTTGCCCAAGGTCACAGAAGGGTGGCCCTTACACCAATTCTCTTGAGTGTTGAGGTTTGTGCAGAATGTTAAATGCTAAACAGAGGACTTTATATTTGATCCTGGAAAGACTAGGGAGCTGCTGGAGTTTATTGAGGGTCAGTCGGGGTGGCTTAGTCAGACCTGTGCTATAGGAAAAGATCTAGATAGGAGGAGGAGATTTCAGAAAGTCACCTGAGAGCAGGATGGTCAACAAGAAGGTGGTAGAAGGGAAGGGGACCAGTGGGAGAATGTTTAAGACAGAAAGGAGATTTGGAGTCAAGGACAACACTACAGATGGAAAGCATATGATTGGAACCCAACTGCTCCCCATATTCCTTAGCTCTGGGCTTCTCCAGGTAAGCAGCATTGCCCTCTTTCCTGAAATAGTATAGATTGTTTCTCCAGTGCTCTCTGTCAGAGCAACAGAGGCCAAGCAGTCAGTCATTCACCTGATCACAGTGGGTTGAGCCCTTCCTGAGCAGCAGGCCCTGGGTGAAGCACATGAGAAACCCAGAAAGGCAGAAACATGGCATGAGCAAGTGCACGCCAGTTCCACATGGAGGGCCCCTGGCTTCCTTCAGGTCCCACTTCCAGTCACCCCTTTTGTAAGGAATGTTTCCTGGTTCCCCCTACATGTCAGTGCCACCCAGCACCACACCCCCTGAGAGAGCCTCACTTCCTCTGTCTCATTTGTACAGTGCTGTTTGTAGGTTGTCCCTCCCCTTAGATACCGTAAGCCCCTTCAGCAGAGCACCTGTGTTTTGCCTTTCTTAAATCCTCAGCGTTTAACACAGTACCTGGTAGCCAAAAGGCACTTAATAAATGCTGGACTCAGCAGCTGGGGAGGTCTTCCAAGTGGCATCTCCTGGGAGACTATCTCTGGTTACTGGTAACTCCCTCCCCAAATGTCCCAGTCCTGTGGTCTGTCCTCAGGCTTCATCCTCCATCACTGACAGGTTCATGACCCAGCTCCCTCTTGGTCTCCTCCTCCTCTCTATCTGACCACTGCTACCTTCTCTGTCTCCTCTGCTGGATCAGCACCCATGGCATGCCTTTGTCTGAGAGGCTCGTCTAAGGCTCTGGCCTGGCCCTTCTCTCTCCAAGCTCTCTTACTTGGCAGTTTCATCCCATTCCATGGGCTCCACTCCTGAATCTACAACAAATAAGACATTTTAAGCAGGGTGTCCTATAGGCATCTCCATCTCACCATAATCCAGGATAACTCAGGATCTCCCCCCAAGCCCTCCCTCTTTCTGAGCCTGGCTGGTTCTGTGGAGGCCCCCACCATCCTCCAGGTCACCCAGGCTGGCAGCATCATTGTTCCCTTTGGATGCCTCCTCCCTCTCAGCCCACATATGAGATCAGCTGCCAACTTGAGGTATCTCTCTCTCTCTCTCTCTCTTTTTTTTTTTGTTCTTTTTTGATGGCCATTTGGAGTTAATGGACTTCCCCAAGACCACCCGGCTAGTTTTTGTGTTAAGTGTCTGAGGCCACACTTGAACCCAGATCCTCCTGACTTCAGGGCCAGTGCTCTATTCACTGCACCACCTAGCCTCCCCAGGTATTTCTTTTTCTACGCGATCTCTTCCCTGGGTATGTCCCCTCTGTCCAGTGACTGAGCCCTCCCTTTAGTACAGGCCCTGGCCACCTCACACTGGCCTCTTATGAGATCCTGTTCTTTGGTCTCCCAGCCTCCAGCCTCTCCACACTCCAGTTCATCCTCCATTCACCTGCCAAAGTTATTTTCCCCTTTAAATTCAAACTTCCTCCCTTAAGCACTGGTGTTCTTGCTCTCTGGATGGGATTGTTCTGAGTTCCCCTCTCCGGCCATCTTCTTCAGTACATCGACCATTTTCTAATTTTTTCCCCAATTTTCCCATTTGAAATTCACATTTAATTACAAACTCTGCACTTTCCCTTACCTCCTGTCATGTCTAGGACACTGAAATCTGATCCCAGCACTAGCACATTTATAGAGGGTTTTTTGAAAATGGTGGAAAGCAAAAGCTCCAAGACAGAGGGAAAGGATAGCCAGGAAGCATGAACAGTAATCTAAGCTCATATTCTGAGAGGAGATTGGCCAATTGATGACAGAGGGCCAAGGTTTTTGACTCCATTCAACTACCAAGTTGGAATTTCAATGAATAAAAAGGCACTGCCTGCTTCAAAGCAAGAACCAACTGTGAGTGCAGAAGGTAAACAGTAGTGACTCATTAACAGAACCAAAGAAAATCTGAAAATCCTACACATATTATTCCCCTTGGGATAATAGAAGCTTGAAGTCAGTTTATTTTTTTTCCCTTTTTTCTTAATAGCCCCACTTCTTGAACTGTCTCTTAATAAACACTTGTTGGTTTTTACAGAAGCAATACAGTACACAGAAAATAGAATATTAGAAATGAAAGAGACATGAGTGATGCTCTCCAGCTCATCTTCCAGGAGGACAGAAATGTCCAGAAGACAGTGAGGGCTGAGGAGATTAAGTGAAGTGGTCAAGACTATGTCGCTAAGTAGCTGCCAAGGCAACCCCACAACCCAGCCAAGTCTCACATTGTGAAACATCAACTAGGACCCAGGTTCTTGGGTCAGCACATAAAGACAACTTGATGAAGATAACTCAATGGTCAACAAAAACAATTGGGAAACCTCAAAAGCTGTCCTGCAGGAACTCTGTAGAGACCAACATCTCATCCCATCATGAAGATAAGCTTCAGGTGTGAAGGGTGACCTCAAGAAAAATCAGAGGGCCAAGGAAGAAATTATCTTTCAGATCTTTTCAGATTCAGAACATTTCATGACCAAAAAAAAGATGGAGAAGCTTATAAAAGGTAAGTGTGGGGGGCCGAGAAAGAATCAATTACCCAGAGGTTGCAAGAGGGCGCATAAAAAGAGATAGGACTCCATAGAGGGCCGATTTTATTACCCTGGGTATATGTATATATATAGCTTTTATAGGATGCTTCCTAATTGTTTTCCCCCGAGGACATTGCACACTTCTTTGTTCCCAGGCCATGGATGTAAACCACACTTATCCCAAGGACACAATGCTCACACCTGTGTGTTTGAGCTCCTTTCTAGGGGCTGGGGAACCGATCCAGGCCCAGTAGCAGGCTCTTCAGCTGAGAGGGCTTATTCAGCCATCAAGGTCAGAGTCCCACTGGCCTGTGGTCCTCTACAAGGTAAGTGCATGATTCTGATGACTTACATGATGGCTAACATTTGTTTAGCAGTTACTATGCCAGGCACTGTGCTAAGCACTTTAGGGCTTTTACCTCATTTTGATCCTCACAATAACCCTGGGAGGGAGATGCTATTATCCCCATTTTATAGATGAAGAAACTGAGACAGATGTTGTTACTTGCCAAGTGTCAAAAATGAGGCAATTTAAACTTAGATATTCTTGATTCCAGATCCAGTGTTCCATAAACTGAGCCATCTACTTTCCAAAGTAAAATGAAAAAGCTTCTGCACAAACAAAACCAATGCAACCAATATTAGGAGGGAAACAGTTCACTGGGAAAAAATCTTTGTAAACAGCTTATCAGATGGTGGCTTTATTTCTATGATAAGTAAGGAACTGATTCAAATTTTGTGTGTCATTTCCCCACTGATAAGTCTTCCAAAGATATGAATAGGTTATTTATAAAAGACAAAATCCAAGTTATCAGTAACTATATGAAAAAAACACTCACTTCAAATCTCTTATTAATTAGAGAAATATACATTAAAACAACTCTGAGATTCCATCTCACAATGACCAGATCGACAAATTTCATTCAAAAAGGAAAATAACAAATGTTGGATGGGTTATGGGAAAACATTATAGTAATGAACTTTTGGTGGTGGGCCAACCATTCTGGAAAGCAGTTTGGAAATAGACCTAACAAATACCTCTGACTTGGTCATAACACCCCTTAGGTCTATACACCAAAGAGAGTAAAGGAAGAGGAAAAGGACTCATACATACATACATGCATACATACATATATACATAAACACACACATATATACATATAAAAGTTTTTTGGGGATGAAAACTTGGAGGGTGTTTCTCAGTTGAAGAACTGTAGGAGTTATGGTCTGTGAATGTGATGCAATGGAAGGCTATCTTGTGTGCTAAGGCATGATAAAGAGGCTGGTCCAATGAAACTTGGAAAAACTTAAAAACTGATGAAGGGTGACATCAATAGAAGTAAAAGAACAATGTTGTAGAGAAAAAGAACTTTAAAAGATTTATATGCTCTTCATCAGTAAAATAACCAGCCAGAATTCCAGGGGGCTTGTGATGAAACTTGTTGCCCATCCCGAGACAGAGGTGATGGGCTCATTGTGCAGACTGAGATCTTGGGGTGAGGGTGGGGAGGAGAACACAGCCAGTGTGGGAATTTGTTTTTCTTGCCCATATGTTTTGTAATGGGATTTGTTGTTTTTTTTACTTTCTCTGTGGATTGGGGTATGGATGGCAGGGAAGAAGCTGGAGGGAGAGAAGTAGGATTTTTGTGGAGAGGGGAAAATTCCTGGGCTGTGCTGTTGCTAGGATTTCCAATCCTACAGGACAAAGGAGTATAAAGCCCTGTGATTTAGGGGATACTGTTGGACGCAAGTTGTTACAGAGGCAGCTGGAGGATATATTCCCCTAGAAAAACTAGCAACTAGGAGAAACTCCCCATCTCGTTGCCCCCACTAACCCTTTGCAATCCAGGGCCCAGCCTCATCACTGAATTGAAACTGCTCTCTCCTAAGTACCTAGGGATCTCTTACTTTGCCAGACTTGATAGTCTTTTGCCTCATACACCTAAATATTTTCTTTTCCGGCCTAGAAGTGTCCAGTTCCTTCAGTCAGTGTATGTACAGTCTGCAGCCCCTCAGCATGTTGGTCATTCTCCATAACTGTCCTCCCCACCAGCCTTCAGTAGGGAGAGCACTGGAGACTGATTGGAGTCAGCATGTAGCTGACTTGTCTTTGTGCCTTTAAAACCTTTTACAGGTGTGCTGATGACGGGGCATGGCACTTTCCTGCCGATGCAGTCTCATTGTCATGAGCCTGTTCACTTGTTTGGGAGGCATATAAGCTTGTGGACCAGATTAGACTTGGTCACAAAACCTAGATCAGCTTCACAGGGCTCCCCATCATGGTGGTCATTCCAGGAAACCACGTGTACCCAGCTCCATCTTCGATCATCCGGCCTTCCTTTGGCAGCCTGGTTTCACTCAAGACTGCTCTTAAGATGAGCTATCTGCTGAGTCATCTCACAAAAAGAGATTCATCTTTCTGGCCTCCTGGATTTGCTACTGTCCGTAAGCTTGTACACATTCTGAGTCCCGATGGTAAAGGGTAGGATCCTTGCCTGTTGCAGTAAGCAGGCCAGGCCTAAGTGAAGAAGGTGATTTCTAGTGCACCTTTTTCTAGGTGATCGAGGCAGGTCTTACAAAGGCTGCGAATACCCCTGCTGCTTTAGTCCAGCGTGAAGATGACCTGATCCCCTGGGCCAGCTGTGTGCAGGGTTGGGACCATAGCTTCCAGTGTAGCTACACATGCTGTTTTGTTTACATCTACCTGTTCCTCCAAGGAAGTCTTCAACTGCTTTGGGGAGATTCCCTGCCCCATCAATTACTCTCAACCTATGTTAGCCTGTCTGCCAAGATGATTTTCCTGGGGTGTGGCTGCTGGACTTACTACAACCACAGGTGAGCCACAGGGGGCAGGTGGACACTAAGGTGGATGAGCAGCCCTCACACTGGAGCTGCTGGGCCTCCCTGAACAGCCCAGGTACAAGATCCCCCACCCTGCACCCTCTGCCCCAGGAGACTATTACAGTAATCCAGGCATGCGGGGATAAAGGCAGTGCTGGAGAAGGGGACATGTATGAGACATTGCAAAGGTGATGTCAGTGAGCCTTGGCAACAGACTGGATGTGAGGCGGCAGGGGAGAGAGGGTGAGGGCTCAGTGTTAGTGAGGGCCCACTTAGGAGAGTTGGATGGCTTTTCTCCATCTTCCCTCAGCAGCTCAGGTAAGAAATGGTGAGGGGGATGCAAGGTCGAGACTTGGTTTGGCATAGTCAGTGAAATGTTAAGGGGCCTAGGGTCAAGAAAGGAGAATGTGGGATCAAACTGGCTCATTAAGGAGTAAAAATTGGGAAAAGAGGAGTGTGTGGTTAATGCAGGGCATGGCCTAGGAGAGAACTGAGGGGTCACAGGGCTGAAGGTCATGGCATGGGTGAAGAATAGAGTTTTGTAAGGGAAAATTGTGGGTTTAAGATGTCTAATGCACATCCAGTTTGAGGTGTCAAAGAGGCAGTTGGAGGTCAGCAGAGAGTTGGGAGTCATGATAGGTAGATTTGAGAATCAGCAACATAGACATGATTATATCTATGGCAACTGATGATAAATTGTTTAAATAATTCAGGATTGAAACCTTATGGTGGAAAACAATTAACACTATATTCTGTGTTTTAGTAATAAGTCTACCAGACTTAATTTTATTTCATTTGGCATCAATATCCAAGCCACTTCTAGCCTAGAGACATGTCCAAACTGCACAGTTCCCTCATGTCCCTGTTTCTCTGCTCCAAGATAGTTTGAGATAACATTTATAGGAATCTTGAAAAAGGAAAGGTAATCATATGTTAAAATACAATTTGGGGCGGGGGGAGGCGGCCAGGTAGCACAGCGAATAAGAGCACCGGCTCCAGTGTTGAGAAGACCTGGAGATCG
>NW_027185931.1:699641-712873 GCF_028583685.1 Petaurus breviceps papuanus
GAAACACCTGGCCATGTAACCTTGAGCAAGTTACTTAACCCCAATTGCTTTAAAAAAAAAAATACAATTTTGGAGTTAAAAAAAAAATTAGTACTCAATTTCTTCCCAGACCAGTCCTCTCAAGCATCCTCCAGAAGTTGAAAAAGGGATCACATCCCAGCCTTCCATATATGTATCATTTCTCTGAATAGAGAGAGTGCAATCACAAGGGATAGATAAAGAGGAAATGGTCCTGAGATGGGCTTTTCCTTCAGGGCTGGGAAAGGCAGTGAGCAAAATAAGAGGTACTCTGTTTTAAGTATAGGTCATTAACCTAAATCCATTTCCCTAAGAAGGACCTTTTGTTTTCTACCTAACATATCTTCAAACAGAGAAGTCTGGAAAGAGTTTTTAGACAAGAGAAAATAGTAGTTTTTCATATTGTCAGCATTACTATTAAAAAGTTGAAAAATGTTCCCACAGTTTCCCCTTTATTTTTATAATTTATTCAGCATTTGTTGTTGTTCAGTCATTGAATCATGTCTGACTCTTAATGACCCTTCTGCCCTCCATTATCTCCAGAAGTCTGTCCAAGCTCTATTCATTGTTTCCATGACACCATCTCTCCACGTCATCCTCTGCCATCCCCTTTCTCTTTTACCCTCAGTCTTTTCCAACAAGTCTCATTTTCTCATTATGTGACCAAAGTATTTAAGCTTCAGCCTCACTATTTGATCTTCCAGGGATAGCCTGAATTCATTTCTTTAAATATTGACAGGTTTGATCTTGCTGTCCAAGGGACTCACAAAAAGGTTTCTCCAGAACCATCACTCAAAAGCATTGCTTCTAAGTCTCTCAGCTTTCCTTATATTCCAGCTCTCACAATCATACATTGCTACTGGAAAGACCATAGTTTGACTACATGGCCTAGTTGAGGTTGCATGGTTTTTTGTGGAGGGTGTCTCAAATAAATCCTGACTCAGACCACCTCTAATCCAAGTATAAGCATTTATTGAGATTAACCCTTCTCATGAAACAGGCTGAGTTCCAAGAGGAGCCATCAGCTTAGTAAGACAAAACAGGCAAATTTATAGCGTAATGATGCTGATTGCATAATAGAAATTATGGATATTAAAAAGGCAGGACGGATTTGTTAACAGATTAAGTAATGGGGGAAAGGTCACTTCTATGGTTCAGTGGTGAAACACCCTGATCGTGCTGCTTTCTGATTGGCTGGCTGGTCAAGATGGATAGTTAGGTATTTATTGTAGGTCTTGGGTTCAGTGGATGATGTGATTGTGGTTGAGAACAAGGACACACCTGTTCAAATATGTGAATTAGATCTGGGGGCAGTGGCTGTATTGAGTCTGGGGGCTTATGGTGTGGTGAAAGCCAAATTGTGTGGTTAAGTCCGGACAGGCCTGCTGTTCAGTGGGGCCCATAAAGAAGTTAGAATATTGGGGCTGGGAGCAACTTTATTAGGATTCCATCAGACTTTGTCGGCAAGGTAATGCCTCCATTTTTTAGTATGCTGTTCCAGTCTGCCATGGCTTTCTTTCCAATGAGCAAATGTCTTTTAATTTCATGACTAGTCACCATCTGCAGAGATCTTTGATCCCACGAATATAAAATCTGACACTGCTTCCATTTCTTCTCCCTTTATTTGACAGAAAGTGATGGGACCAGTTGCCAAGATCTTAGGTGTTTGGGTTTTTTTATGTTAAGCTTTAAGTCAGCTGTTATACTGTCCTCTCTCACCCTCATCAAGAGGCTTCTTAATTCCTCTTCACTTTCTGAGGTCAGGGTTGTGGTTTCTATATATCTGAGATGGTTGATATTTCTCCCAGCAACCTTAATTCCAATTTTGGATTCATCCAGCCTGGCATTTAGCATCATGTACTCTTCATACAAGTTAAATGAATAAGGTGACAATATATAGCCTTGTTGCACTCCTTTTCCAACTTTAAACCAGTCAGTTTGGTTCTTGGCCTGCATAAAGGTTCCTCAGGAGACAGGTAAGATGACCTGGTACTTAAGGCATAATGTATATTTATTCATTCTAAGACCTAAATTTTATACTAATCAGTAGCAAGATACATTTCTCTAGTTGATCCAAAATGAACACTTGGTTTTTACATATGCTTCCAATCATGTATTCTGTGCATTTTATAAACAGAATTCTGAGAAGGGATCCATAGGTCCATAGCTCTCCAGAGGAATCCATGACACAAAAGTATTAGGAATTCCTGTCTTTTGTCTATTGCCAGCACGTTCTCAGGGTTTGCCATTGATTTGTGTTCAGATAGGCACTGGCAAGTGGCCATCCCTTGAGTCCTAGCTTGGAGAATTGTTTAGAATGAATATAATGAGAATTCTTACCTAGGTGAGGAATGTAGCAAGAGACTGAGTTGATTAAGATGAATCTTTAATGTGTCATCCAGGAAGTTATGAAGAGAAGGCCTCAATCTGGAACCCAGTGACCTTTTCCCAGTCTCCGTCTTCCTTGATCTCTCTGCAGCCTTTGGCATTGGTGATCACTGTCTCCCACCTGATACCCCTTCTTCCTAGGTTTCAGGACACCCCCCTCTCCTGGTTCTCCTTCTGTCTGACTGATACCTCTCTGCAGCCTTTGCTGGATCCTCCTAGAGATCATGCCCTTTAACCATGGGTGTCCCTCCGGGTTCTGTCCTGCACTGTCTTCTCTTACCCTCTGTATTGCTTTACTTGGTGTTATCATCAGCTTCGGATCTACTTAGCTTGCTTCAAACTCTCTAGTGACCTCTAGTCACACATCTGCAGCTGCCTTTCAGATATCTTAAACTGGATCTCCAGTAGACATCTTAAACTCACTCTGTGTCTTTCTCTTGATCCTCCCCTCCTCCGACCTTCCCTGTTACTGTAGAGAACAACACCATCTTCCTGGTCCCTTAGATTTGTAGGGATCATCCTGGACTCCTCACTATCTCTCAACCCCCATATCCAATCATTGTCGAGCCCTGCTGATTTCACCTTCACAACATCTCTCTAGTATGCCCTTTTCTCTTCTCTGTTAGCACCTTCACTTTGGTATAGGCCCTCTTTATCTTACACCTGGATTATTGCAACAGTCCAGGGTCTGCCCTAGATTGGGTCTGCCTACCTCAAATCTCTCCAAAGCTACCAGTGATTTTCCTAAAGCACATGTCTGAACATGTCACCTATCTACTACAAATGAAGTATGAAAGGAAGAATTGTTACAAAAGAATCAAGTTGGAGGGGAGCAGGTAGTGCTGGTACCTTATTCTCATTGGAAATGGGTTAAAGAGAGAACAACATATATGTCTAGAAGGGTATAAAAGTCTTCTAAATTTAGAAAGAAATAAGAGGGCAAGGGAATAAGGTGAAGGGAGAGGATAAGGAAGGATTCTTAGAGGGGTAAGTAGGTTAAGGAATGGGAGGGCAAGGTAAGAAGCCCAGAAGGAACCCAGGGAAGAGCTCAAAAAGGAGTTTAAAAATCATATAAGAGATGTAAAAGCAAAATTGGGAAAAGAAATGAGCGATGCAAGAGAATTATGGGAAAAGAGCCAACAACTTCTAAATTGGAAAATTGAAAAAGAAAGTACAAAAGGTAACTGAGGAAAACAATACCTTAAAAGGTATAATTGGGTGAGTGGAAGCTAATAACTCTATGAGACATCAAGAATCAAACAAATTGGAAAGAATGAAAAAATGGAAGAAAATGTAAACTCCCTCACAGGAAAAACAACTGAACTGGAAAATAGATCCATGGGGAACAGTGTCAGAATCACTGGACTCCCTGAAACTCATAATCAAAAGGAGGACCTGGATAGCATCTTTCAAGAAATTGGCAGGGAAAACTGCCCTGATGGCATGGAACAAAAATAGGCATTGAAAGGACACACTGATCACCTCAGGAAAGAGATCTCAAAATAAAAACTCCAAGGAACATTATAGCCAAATTTCAGAACTATCAGGTCAAAGAAAAAAATACTACAAGTGGCCAGAAAGAAACAATTCAAATATCAGGGAGTCACAGTCAGGATCACACAGGACTAGGCACCTGCAACACTGAAGGATTGGAGATCATAGAACATGATATTCCAGAAAGCAAAGGAGCTAGGACTACAATAAAAAATCACTTACCCAGCAAAATTAAGCATAATACATCAAGGGAAAAATGATCATTCAATGAAAGAGAAGGATTTCAAGTTTTTATAAGGAGAAGACCAGAACTACACCAAAAATTTGACCTCCAATATCAAGAGTCAAGAGAAGCATAAACAGGTGAAAAGGGAAAAGAAAACATAAGGGATTCAGTAGAGCTAAACTAAATTTACATCCCTACACTGGAAGATGATATTTGTAATTCTTAAAAATTTTATTACTAATAGTATAGCTAGAAGGAATATACATAGAAGGTACAAGAAAAGGATAATTTGAGGGAATAAAATTATGGAATGAAAAAGAGGCATACAAAGGGTGTGGAAGGAAGGGAGAGGTATAATGGGGTATATTATTTCACATGAAGAGCTGGTTGCACTATGATTAGTTATCAGAAAAGCAAAATTTAAGTGACTGTACTAACTTGTATTAAGATCTTTTTTTACAAAAAGATTTTAGCAAAAAATCTAATAATCTCTAAAAGTAACATGAATCAGAGAAGCCCTTCCATTTGGAGCTTCTCTGAGAACAGACCCATTCCAGAATGTCCATGAAAAGAAGTTTTCAGAAACCTGATGACTTCATGTGACATCTGAACCCTAAGGTATGATCTGTTGAGGAAATGGACACTGGAAATGGGTTAATGAGAAAGAAACTAACTGTTTCCTCTCATTCCTTCCCCATGCACCTCTGTTTCTGTATGCACCTCAGTTTACCTTTATTGCATTTATTCACCACAGTAGTCAGTCAATAAATATTTTATCATATACCTACAATGTATCAGGCACTGTGCTAAGCCCTAGAGATACAAAAAACAGGCCCTGCTCTCAAGGAGCTCACAGTCAAATGAAGCCGACAACAAGCAAACCATTCTGTGTAAGAAAGCTATAGCAGGAAAATTGGAGATAATCCACAGAAGGAAGGTAGTAGCATGAAGGAAGATAGGATAGAGAGAGGCTTCTTGTAGGAGGCAGGATTTGAGCTGGCATTTGGAAGAAACCAGGGAAGTCAGGAGGTGGACACAAGGAGGGAGAAAATTCTGGGGGGGAGGGTAGACAGTCTGTAAAACTACCTGTAATCAAGAGATGAAGTCTTGTTTGAAGAAAAGCAAGAAGGCCAGAGTCCATGGGAGATGGAAAGTGTGGGAAGACTAGAAAGCTAGGGGATGAGGATATGAGGGCTTTGAATGACAAAGAGATGATTTTGTGTTTCATCCTGGAGATCATAAGGAGCTCCTAGTATTTACTGAGAGGGGGATGGCACATCCAACTTCCACTTTAGGAAGATCATTTTGGCAGCTGAGTGGAGACTGACCTGAAGTGGGAAGAGATTTGGGAGGGAGACCAAACCAGCAGCCTATTACAACAGTAAAAACAGGCTATTGTATTTACAACACTCTCTGTCCTGGTCCCAACCTCTGCTTTCAGCTTCTTTAGACATTTCTCTTCCTCTTTCACTCTGCAATCCAACCCTGTTGGCCCCATGGCACCCATCAGCAGCCTCTGTACCTTTGCACTAGCAGTCCCATGTTCTTGGAATACCTCCCAGCCTTCCTTGCACTTCCTCTTCATTTAACACAGAATGCGAGCAAACTTGTACATCTTCTTCATGAAGCCTTTCTGAACCCTCCCAAGTTAACTCATATTTAACTATGTGCATATATTTGTAAACATATTGATGTTGTCTATATTTCATATATAATTGTCTCCTTTGTTAAAATGTCAGCTCTCAGCCAGGCACACAATAGGTCCTCAGGTCTCAGTTCCTCCTGACTCCAGAGCCAGTGTTCTATTCAGCTGCCCCCACACAATAGGTCCTTAATAAATATTTGTTGACTAATTGATTCTCCTGGATAATCATTCCCATATTCTTGTTCCGTTCTATAACTTTTCATCCCCACCAACCACCTCTGTCAATCAAAACAGGTTTTTCGTGATTCTTTTTAAAAGCCACTATATATGGAGGGTGTAGGTGAAAATAGCCTTAAAAGGGAAGAAAGAATAAAGAGATTCAGTCAATATAACCAGCTGTAATAAATAGACTTAGTTTCCCTATTTTCACTGCTGACTGAAAATACACCTAGTAAGCAGAGGATAGGGGAAAACCAGAAATGAAGTGACCAATGAATAAAGGGACAGAAGGGCAGACAGAGATATGCAGATACAGGGACCCATAAGGGGAGGTCTGGCCTCCCATCCACCATTTCCCCACACCCCTTTCCTCTCTCATTTACCTCCACTCACCTACCCAAGTTCATTTGTTATAGATGTGATTTCCAGGTTATTTCACCATGACATTGTCGGGGCAGAAATGTCCCTGGAGAAGGATCTAGATTTGGAAAGTCAAAGGTCCGCTTCCTGAGTCAAGATTCTTGTCTTGTTTCTCACTTGGTTTTGAATTTCTACACATTAAATCTCTACTGTACAATCCTATATTTTCCCAGTGGCAGCAAAGTCAGAGCAAAACTTTAAATGGGATTGTCCACAGAGCTGTCATTGCTGCAGGAGGCCTGAGCACAACAGCACATGCTAGTGACATGCCTTTCCAAACCCTGGGAGGTAGATGCTATTGTTATCTCCATTATATAGAGAGGAAAACTGAGGCCCACAAAAGGTAATGTGGTTCTTCGAAGTTTGCAAAATGCTTCCCGTACACTGTTTCATTAGATCAACCAAAGGGCACTGCCAGGTGGTGAAAGCAGAGGGGGAGAGCTGCCAGGGATCAGAGAAAATATTAGAGACTAGGGTCCCTTCTTTGGGGATCTTTTGGAGTCATCACAATGAGATAAGATCTTTGAGAGAGTCATGCGGGGGCTTCCTTGTGATCCCTACAGCCCAGGTTAGAACTTTCAAACAGCCCTGCTTCTCTGACACTGCTCACTTCTACTGAGTACAGGGGAAGAAAACTCCCAATCACCATATCTCCATCTTTGGAGAAGCTGGGATCGGTTTTAGGGAGATGGGGGGAGGGGAGGGTTCCCAGTCTTGTGCACAGAAGGTGATAACTGTGGGAGCATTACCAGGACAGGAATGATCTGGCATATTTTTCTCTGAATGTCGGACATCACCCTGAACATCACTTGAAACCACAAGTCTGGGGGGAGTCAAGTAGTGGCTAGCACTGAAACAAGGTCTCCTACTTGGGTTTGATCTGATGGGGAGCTGTCCAGCAGCTGAAATATCACCTTAGTGCAAAGCCCTATTCTGCCTGCCTAAGCAAACACCTTTGCACATGAGGCAGGACTGTGTTGGGGCAGTAATGGAAGGAGGGGAGTATTTAAGAATCCTTGGCTTGGGATGGCTAGGTGGTACAGTGAATAGAGCACTGGCCCTGGAATCAGGAGGACCTGAGTTCAAATGTGGCCTCAGATGCTTAACACTTACTAGCCATGTGACCTCAGGCAAGTCACTTAACCTCAACTGTCCTGCTTCCCCTCAAAAAAAAAAATCCTTGGCTCTTAGCTGGCCACTTTCCCCCTTCTGTGATTTTGTTTTGGAGAGCAGACAGGAGTCTGGCTTTTCCCCACATCAACATCCATCTTCAGTCATGGAGAAGCTCTGGGGACCATCCCTGCCTGAGGCATCTTCAATTTCATCCCTGAGTCTGAGGGGAAAACCGAAGCAGAAGCAGAAAAATATGTTTTGGAATCTCCTTTGTGTTCCTAGCAGAGCTCATGGGACCAAAGAAACTTTTGGTCTCTTAAGAGGCCAATTTTCCCTGTTTGAATGTTTCCTCCACCTGAGCACATGTGCATCCCTGTGTCAACAAGTAGCTGTAGGGACTCTGGGGCTGACACAGGCTGCTACTTCAGGTAAAATTCTCTCGGGGGTTCAGGCAGGAGTCAGTGTGAAGTGGCAAGCTCATAAACACTCAGTGATTATAGTTAGGCCAACAAGAACTTGTGACCTTGTTGTACACACCTGTGACAACATTTTTGCAGCATTCGAAGGCTTGCAAAGCACTGGCTTACTATTTTAGTCTATCTTACACATCAACCCTGTGAGGAAGGTGCTGTCATTGTCCCCATTTTATGGACAGGGAAACAGTCATAGAGCTACCAAATTTCCTTATTCTGAGAATAATGCTATTTATTATCCATGATGCCACCTGTCTGCCTCTTGTGCTGACCTTGGGCTATGCAGTTCAAGTCCGACATAAGTGGGGGTTCAGAGTGATCCTTTCAAGTTCTGCCCTTGGCCATGAATTACTTACATGTCCCCTTGTCTTCCCACCCCAAACGTCTCATTACAATAACTGAGTATGCCCTCGGAGGGCATCAAGTCCACTCCATGTACAGGGGCAGGCACCCCCCTTCATGAGGGCTCTTCCATAGACCCGCATCACGACAGAAGTCACTGTCCTCCAGAAGTAACAAAGCCTCGAGAATCTGAGAGCTTTAGAGACCTCGGGAGGTCTACACGTCAAAGGCAATCCCCGCGCAATCCCCGCGCCATCGCGGCTTCAGTAAAGGCTCAGGGAGGGGGGGACGCGGCCACCTCCTGGGGCAATGGTGGATCTCGGCTCCACTTATCAGAGCTTCTCTCCGGGCCTTGGTCCCTCCTTCCTCTTCAGCCCTTGTGCGACCCGGGGTCAGACGCGTGGAGACACCGCGCGCCTCTTTCCCGCCAGGCCCTTTAATCAGTGGGTCCCGTCACGCGTGGCCCCCTTCGTGACGCTCCTGCAGGCTCTCCGTGGCCCGGCCCGCTCTCCCTTCCCAGCAAGCACCAAATGCGAGGGTGGTCTCTGCCCTGGGCACGTTCTCGTTCGCAATGAGCAGGCCTCGGGGTCCCAAACCCAGCGTGATCAACCGGCTGGAGCCCAGGGGAAAGCCGCGGATGCCGAAGGGAGAGGGCGGGGAGAGCTCCGGCCCAGATGAGCGCCGGCCGCTGGAGGGCGGGGCCGCGGCCGCGGCGGCGCCTCTGATTGGCAGGCTCCCCGGAGGGCGGGGTGTAAAGTGCGCAGGCGCGTCCGGAGGGAGTGCCCCCTTCCTGCCCCTCCCCTCTCCTTCCCCCGCCCACAGCCCGCGGGCTCCCTAGCTCCAGGTCCCGCCGAGTGGGCTGCGCGGGGCCTGGGTCCCGGGAGGGGGGGGGCGGGCCCGCCCCTCCCCCTCTTTTTCATCCCCCTCAATTTCTCTTCCTTCCCCTCCCCCCACGCCCGGCTCCTCTTTATTCCTCCCCCCACACGGACGCCCTTGTCCACTGACCCTCTCCGTGCATTTCTAGGGTTCAGAATCCCCTGGGAAAGCAGCCCCCAGCCGAGGGCCCCCTCCCCGTCACGTGGCCCGGCATGGGGGGGGGGGGGGGGGCCGCCCGGAGGGGTGAGGGGCCGCCGGGACTGCGGCGCCTCGTTGTCAGGTCTGCAGTAGGCGCTTCATAAGTGCACGCGCAGTTGACCCAAGTCCCGGACACAGACCAGGGCCCCTGGTGTCACTGGGGCGTTTCAGAGGCAGGGCTGGGGGCCGACAGGGGGAAGCCCCCCTCATGGCTCCCTTTTCCCTTCCAGCTTAGCCTGGGGGGACCCCCGGGGCCTGGGCACAGGCCAGAGTGGGGAGCAGGAGGGGGCCCAGCAGGCCCTCCCAGGTAACCAGCCTGGTGGTGTTCCCTGATATGGTGTCTGGGGTCACATAGTGTAGACGGGTCCTTCCTCCAAGCGCTCTGTCATCAAGGCACCTGGGGCCAAACAGCCGTTTAGTCCGGGGGTCCCAGTGCCTGGCATCCAGTAGGCGCTTCATAAATGCTGCTTTGCCTGACTTGACTCAGCAGCGGGGGCCCTGAAAGGTGACATCTCCTGGGAGACTGGTGCCAGCGCCCCCCCCCCCCCAGCTTCCCCATCCTCAGCCCTCACCCTCCTTCCCTCTTGGTCCCCTCCTGCTGCCTGCCTGGCCCCTGCTCCCTTCTCTGTCTCCATGGCAGGCCTGGCCCTGGCCTGGCCCTCCTCCTCTCCTCTCTCCAGCTCTCACTGGGGCGTCTCCTCCTGGGCCGTGGGCTCCACTCCTGAATCTACAACAAATAAGACGTCTTAAGCAGGGTGTCCCAAAGGCATCTCCGTCTCACCATCTCCCAGGATAACTCAGGATGTCCCTCTTTCTGAGCCTGGCTGTTCTGTGGAGGCTCCCACCATCCCCCCCCTGTCACCCGGGCAGCGTCGCTGTGCCCTTTGGATGCCCCCTCCCTCTCAGCCCACATAGGACGTCCGCTGCCAGTGGGGGGGCTTTCTTTCTCTACACAGTCTCATCCCTGCACATGTCGGCTCTGTCCGGGACCCAGCCCTCCCCCTAGGGCAGGCCCTGGTCATGTCACACTGGACCTGTATGTGCTCTTTGGTCTCTCCCCACTCAACTGCCAAAGTCGTTGTCCTCTCTTTAAATTCAGACTACCTCATTTATGCACCCTAGCATTCTCTTGCTTTCTCAATTGGATTTTTCTGAGTTGCACCCTCTAGGCATCTTCAGTACCAACATTTTCTACTATGTTTTCCAATTTTTCCACTTGAAATTTACATTAAATTTCAAGGCATATCCATTTTCTTACCTCCTATCATGAAAAGTTGTGTCCAGGGCACTGAAATCTAGTTGGAGAACAAGTACATTTTGGGAGAAGACTTCCAGAGGGGAACCTGAGCCGTGGAGTAGTAGGCATCATGGTCTGGTGGAAGGAGCTTTGGATGGGATCTGGAGACAGATGGGAGCCATCCCTGTGAGCCTATCTGCCAACTTTGGCAATCCAGGAAGCCATTTTTAGCGTCATTTTTTATCCCTCATTTTGCTTATCTGTAAGGTAGGGATAAGGATTACTGGCTTTCCCAGAGTTGTCATGGGGAGAGTATTGTCTAGAACAGGACTTCTTAAACTTCTTTCACTTGTGACCCCTCATGCCCTTCTTAAATTGTTTAAAAAGTTCAAGAGGAGTTAGTCTAGACCTTGTTTCTCAATAAGTGCATGTTCTCTCCCCAACTGGATTGAACTCCTTGAGGGCAGGTACTGTTTTTGTCCTTCTTTGTGTTTCTGGGGCTTAGCACAGACCCTGACACAGGATAGACCCTCCAAAAATGTTTGTTGACTTGACAATGACTATTCTTTTGTTATGTGGTTCAAAGTCTAGTACAGCTTGAGGCAGGTAGTAAATATTCCTAAAAATTTGATTTTGAACCCTTTGAAAACTGAAAATAGTAAGAATCAGCCCTTCTTATTCCTGTCCACTTCTCTTCCCTTTCCAGGTCCATTTGAGGCATGGTCTCCAGCTAAGTGTGAAGTTATTTGTTGTTTCAGGAATCAGTGACATTCAAGGATATGGCTGTGGACTTCACCTGGGAAGAGTGGGGGCACCTGGGCCCTGCCCAGAAGGAGCTTTACTGGGAAGTGATGCTGGAGAACTACACGAACCTGGTCAGTCTTGGTAAGGAGGCTCCTCTGGGGACTTAGAATCTTTTGCTGGGGCTGCATCTAGTGTTCAGCAGTGATGCTGTGGCCTCTAAGAAAACCAAACCAAAAAACACCCAAGCCTTTCCTGATCACAAGGAAGATAAGAGGCAAGTCCCTGGTCCCAGCTGAAGGGTTCTTGCTTTTTATATTGTATGACCCCATTCTTGCTCTCTGCTCCTTCAAGCCAGTGAGACTTTCTGAATTCCCCAGGATGACTTAAAGTTAAGCCTTAAAGTCCAAGAAAGCTCCCAGATAACTCAGTATTGAATAGAACAAATGAACTCATTATCTTTCTGAACCAATTCCATTCTTTGTCTCACTCCTGTATCTTCCCAGGAAAGCAAACCAGGGATGTTTTCTCTCCACTCCTCCACAGCTCCCAGATCATACTTTGGATATTTTCTCTCCACTCCTCCACTCCTCCATGGCCTCCAGACTCCCCAGACCTTCCTAGCTTGCTCCTAGGGGCCTGTGAGGCTTGGCTTTCCAAGTGACCCTCCATCTGCATCACTTTGACATTTCCCACAACTAGGCTTTGCAGATTCCAGCCTGGATGTGACCTCTCAGCTGGCATCAGGGGCAGATCATGGGATCCCAACGGGGAGTGTCCTAAGAGCCTGCTGGCCAGGTGAGTGAGTGAGTGCCAGGTAGCTGAGTATATGACGCCTCCCCACTAGGGTGGCAATTTACCTGTGAACCCTTTAAAAATGGACACATTTGTAATCCTCTGGTCCCGATCTCTTCTCTCATCCATAGATCTCACTGCTGATTTCTCCCCACTCTTCCAGTCTGGAGGATGTTGCCTTTTGTACCAAAGTCCATCATGGACAAATACAAATGATCAGATTCTGTTGTGGGTTTTTGTGTGTGTGTGCGCAGCTGTGTTATTCCACAGTGGGTGTTTTAATGTTATTTTTAAATTAAAGTGGAATTCTTTAGTCTAAGAACTATATATAACTTCTTCTTAGACCCTGTGATCACACTCCCATCCCTCTTCCAAGTGTGACATTAAATAAATGTCACATTTCCATTTACTGGAAAGAAAACAAAGACAAAAATAAAACCCTTCAAGCTACAATGTTCCTGCTGATGCAGTAGAGCCAGCAATCGTCCATATTTCCATTGATTGTCTATTGACTATATCAGTTTTGGCTATTAATTTAATCAATATTTATTGGCCGGATGAATATCTGGTCACTAAATCTAGATGGCTCTGGAGGAGAAAGTGAGGCTGGTGACCTTGCACAGCCCTCCCTCACTCAAATCCAAGTCAATTGCAAGTCATGTCATCATCTCCCTGATGCCATGGTCTTCTTAGAAAATGAAGGGCAAACACAATAACTATTGGTCTATATGAAAGGATAATCATGGTGAATGCAAGGAAATTTGAGAAGCCATAAAAATTGATTTCAATTCAAATGAGAACCTGTAGCAGCAAGCACCCCAAGCGTCCTCAGGGTTTGCTGCCAATACAGGTTCTTAGATCTGCTTTGTTAAAGGAAAGCAACTCAAAATGGGTTAACAAGCTTACTTTAATCAGTCAGACATATATCGTTTACCTTGTTCAGGGGAAAAGGTCAGCACCCCAAACTTCAAAGTACACAGACAGAATTATCAAGACAGAAATAGATCTAGAAGACAGATTTCAAACTGTCCAACCATTACATCCATA
>NW_027185931.1:712973-727999 GCF_028583685.1 Petaurus breviceps papuanus
GGGGGGGGGGGGGGGGGGGGGGGGGGGGGGGGGGGGGCCTGGACAACAGCTTCCCAGAATACAGATCAAATCACAGAACACTTCTCAAAGTAAAGCTACACATCAGGGCTTATATAGCCTTCTCCTGGCTCGGAGAATGTAACAACCTTTTGGACCCACTAGCCAATCAAAAAGTATCAACTGAAAAACAAGCCTCCCACCCCAGGCTTCAGGTGCACTTTAGCCTAGGAGCAGGGAAGATCTTCCAAATTTGCATTCCCATTACAGAACCATATAGGTAAATTGTTTATAACAGCCAGAATATTGGGGAAAAATGAAATATAAAAAACTTATTCATCCAAGGAAAAGGTGTATTCACACATTTTCTTTCTTTCAGATTGGGATACCAAGTCTCAGACCAAGGAGTCAGTTCCAAAGATGTTTATTTCTGTGGAAAATTTAGCCCATCAAAAGTACTTGTGGGATGATCTATGTATCTCTAATATGGGGAAATCCTGGGACTATTATGGCAGGTTAAAGAAAGAGCGGAACAGTGGGGAAAAACACTCTAGACAAGGAAAAGTAATGCAAACAGAACCTGCCCATGAAGTAAGAGGCCCTGAACACAGTAAATACAGCCCAGTCCTTTTTCTGCAATGGGGATTATCTGTAGTAATAAATCTCCATAAAGGTGATATCCAGAGAAGGAGCCTCACCATGGGTCAGACCAAAGACAATGTAATCAAATCTATTCACAAAAGAAATGTCAGAAAGCCTTCAGTTATGATTTTGATCCCATTAAAAAATACAGAACACGTGCTAAACAGAAACTCCATGAAAGCAGGAATTCTTTCCTTCCAAATAACAAACTGAGTCTATATCAGAGTACTGATATAGGATGAAAGTGTTCTGAATTGAGTAAATGTGGGAAGACATTCCATCAGAAGGCAGATCTTACACAGCACTTTAGTATTCAGAGTAAAAAGAAATCCTATAAATGCAGTGAAGGTGGAACAGCCTTCCAGCAGAAGGTAAGTCTTACTCTGTACTATAGAATCCATTCTGGAGAGAAACCTTTTGAATGCAGTGACTGTGGAAAGGCCTTACACCAGAAGATTGATCTTATACGACATCGTAGGATTCGTACTAGAGAGAAACCTTTTAAATGCAGTGATTGTGGGAAAGCCTTTCCTCAGAGCACAGCACTGACTCGACATCAGAGAACTCATACTGGAGAGAAACCCTTTGAATGCAATGAATATGGGAAGACTTTCTCACAAAGCTCTAAACTTTCTCTGCACCAGAGAAGTCATATGGGAATAAAACCTCACCAATGCAGTGTTTGTGGAAAGGCATTCTCCCAGAACTCTGATCTAACTTGTCATGGTAGTATTCATACTGGAGCGAAAATTTATGAATGTAATGAATGTGGAAAAACCTTCACCTGGGATACAGGCCTGTTCAAGAAAAATCTTTTGAATGTAATGATTGTGGGAAGGCATTCTGCTGCATTACAGCTCCTAGTCAACATTGTAGAATTTATGATGGAGAGAAACTTCATTAATAAAATTATTAAAGCAAAACTTCTTTTGAAGAGACTGATAAGTTTAATTGGAAAGGAACCATGGAATTACAGTTGACGTGGAAAGCCCTTTAGTTAATGATGATAAACCATTTCTCCTCAGTAGAGGGGGCATTGGATAGAGATGCAAACAGAGCATGTACTTTCACAGGTAACAAATATGTTGAACTTATTTTCCTTGATAATATTCAATTGTTATAAGGGAATTCTTTATTGGGGAGGGGAGAATCAGTGGTCAGTGACAACAATGTGTCCACAAAGTAAAGGGACCACGAATAAAACAAAACGCTGTCGTCCTTCAGCCAGAGCACACAACTTCCTGAATATCATGCTTCCAGTATGAAAGATCGACTTGGGGAGACAATGGTCTTGGTAAGTAGATGAGGTTAGAACAGTTTAGTGGCTGGTTGAGTAGTTATGAATGGTTTAATAGCAGCTTGGAAAGCAGTCACCCCTCAAGTGCCTTTAAGGATTCTGCTTAGCCTGTTTCCATTTAACATTTTTTTTTATCAATGTCTTGATATATGCAAAAGCCTATAAAATTTAAAGCACTGTATACATTTGAGCTCTTGTTATTAAAGGCATGGATGGTATGCTTATCAGAATTATTGTTAGATCAGGAAAATGGAGCATTGTTTTGTTGCTTCCCTTCTACCCTTCTTTGAGTAAAGCTGGAGACTACCAGAAGGGAAGGAAAGGAGGGTGTTTGTTTTAAGCATGATGAATAGGTAGGACGTAGGACATGTGCTAAGGCTTTACAGATAGCATTTCCCATTATGATCCACATTTTACAATTGAGGAAACTGAGGTAGACAGGTTAATTGCCTTGCCCAAGGTCGCACAGTAAGTGTCTGAGGCTGCACTTGCACTTAAGTCTTTTTGAATCCAGTTCCAAGTCTCTATCCATAGCAGAGGACTTCAGGGCTGACTTACCTGGGCACCTTTCCCATTATCTCCAGTCATTCTTTCTCTTTTCCTCTTCAAAGCATCTTTGATTTATCTGGTTTTATATTATGTGTAACAGGACAATTAAAACTCCTTGATGTTGGAAATTGTTGTTTGTTTTATCTTGGTGCACCCAGTGCTTTCCATGCATTAAACTACAAATCTTTATACAGCATTTAGCACCATGCTAAATGCAGGGAATATTAAAAAAAAAAAAAAGCAAAACCCACTCCAAGCTCTCAAGGATCATACAGTGTAATAGGAGTGGCAACCCAAAACAAGTTAGGTCCATAAAAAACAGACACAGAACAAAGGGAAGGTCATCTCAGTCACCAGCCCCTGAAAGGACCAGAAAAGTTCTCCTGTGGAGGGTGGGATGTGACCACAGGCTTCCAGGAAGGCAGGAAACCAGAAAGCTGAGAAAGAGAGAGAGCCCTGCAGGTGTGGGTGACATCCAGTGAAGTGGGTCCATGTGTTCAAGCAATGGCCAAGCACTCTGGTATCTTTGCCAAGAAATCCCCAAATGGGGTCATGAAGAGTTAGACATGACTGAACAACAAAACATCCTTAATGTCCCTGGAATTGAGACCCAAATTGTGAGTGAGAATGTCAAGAGAGAGGCTGTCCTTTGTGTCATTATTTCCTGTTTATCCTGTATATAACTTGTGTGTATATATTTGTTTACATGGATATCCCTTTAGATTGTAAGCTTGTTGAGGGCAGATAATGGTCTTTTTCCTATTAATATGCCCCAGTAAATATTCCTCCTTGCCCTATGGTCGGGGCAGCTCTCCTAAGGTTCCTTGGGAGACTGTCACTGGCCAGCTTAATAAACTAATACTCATTAATTGACTGGGCTTGGATTCTTTTATCCCTACATCCCTTCCCAGCTGGAAGCAGTTCAAGATGAGACCATTGCCCCTGCCCCAAATGAATTTGGGCCCCATCTGTTTAAGTGGGGAATGATGGAGTACCTGGGGTCTAGATCAATTTGTGAAACCAACTTGTAAAACCAGTCTGAAATTGTAACTGCAATTTGTCCTTTCCCATCCTGGAGCTCTGCCCCTTCTCCCTATCCCACACTCCACCTAGGCAACACCCTGTGACCCCTTAGTTCTTACTTAATCTCTTCATTTCTTCTGGGCCTGGCCCACACCCTCCTTTATCTTTGCCTTTTGTCTCCTTTGGCCTGGCCCAAATCTTATCTAAACTGTCTATTCACAGGCTCCTCTTGGTCAGCTCTGACCTTTGTCTATGCACTGAGGCCCCTCCCATCTGGTCAGCCCTGACCATGGCAGCCCTACCCTTTAAAAGTAAAAGCATGTACCCCTCTCACTCGCAGGTCCCCTAAAGGACTCTTGCCCGATTCTCATAGAAGCGTAACAATAAACTTCTACAACTCTCACTCCAATTAAGCCTGAGACCTTGAATTCTTTCCAGAAGATATTGCAGGTTTTCTGGTCTTGGATGAGATCATAATTCCTGCTGAAACTATTGGGATCCTGTCCCTCATCAGTACCTTGTAACATTTGGGAAGTTTAAAAAAAAAACTGTAATTACATATATGCTTTTCACTTGTAGGAGGGGGAGGTTGGATATGTCTTCCATCTCAGACCTTTTCATACACCTTACATCTTTTCCTTCTCCTGGAATCTTACTCCCTTGCAAAGACTTGGCTTCCCTGGTGTAATGGGAAAGGGGATTTGAAGATCTTCCCTTCCCCTGAATAGGGGAATTTGAAGACCTTTCCTGCTTTGAAAGTAAACTCTGCTCTCTAATAGGCTAAATGTAATCACATGGAGTCTGGGATGGGAGCAGTTTGCTGAAGGGAAGCAGAGCCCACAGGAAGCTTGTAGCTAGAGCTAGCGAAACAGGTGGGAGAGAGAGGAGCTTCAGGCAAGGAGATAGAGGTTTGTGAGTAAATATTGATCATATTGGTTTGTAGGAAGGCTAAAGATTGCTGTGGCTCTCTGTTGTTATGGCTTGTTAACTTTGTTACTACTGTGATGGAGTTGGCTTACTGGTTTGGGGATTCAGTTTTCTGGTGTCTAAAGAAATGCTTTGCTTCCATAATCTATATGGAGAGTTTTATATTTTGCGATCAAACGTCATGCGATATTTATAGTCACGATCTTTATCATTATCATGGATGCTGTAAATATTGCACTGGTATTATACCTAGCCACCCTTTCCAGGACTGAGTTGCCTTTTGGGTTATTGAAAGAGTGCCATGACCAATGAATTATCTTGACAAGACTGAGTCTCTGTCTTGCTTAATTTTAGAAGGCAAGGCTGAACTATTATACAATTTTTTTTATTTCCTACTTTAGTGTTCCAATTCTCTATATGAGTGACATCTTTTTTTTTTTTTGTTATTTCCAGGAGATGTAGGTTTTCATATAACTGATCAACTTTGTCTCTTCAACATGAGTGGTTGGAGCATAGATTTGTATTACTGTGATGTTGAACAGTTTGCCTTGAATTAAACAGATAACATTGTCATTTTTGAGATTGTACCCCAGGACTGCTTTTCTCTGGCAGCTAGGTGATATAGAGGGTACAGTGTCCAGCCTGCAGTTAGGAAGACTCTCAGTACATATCTAGCCTCAGACATTTACTAGCTCTGTGACCCTGGGCACGTCACTTAACCCTGTTTGCCTCAGTTCCTAATTCAGTAGAAGGAAATGGCAAGGCACTACAGTATCTCTGCCAAGAAAACCCTAAATGGGGTCACAAATAGTTGGACACAACTGAACAGCAACAAGTGGTTTTTCTCATCATTGTGGTGGGTGAGAGATGAAATGACTGAGTAAACAAAGATTCCAAGCATATACCTTTATTAAGGGGTACATGGCAATTGCCCAATAAATTGGGACCAGTTGCCTTCTGCTTAGGCACTGGACCCAGAATACAAGAGGAGACAGACATTTATACATTGAAAAGAATCAAAAATAAAACCAAATAATTAAAAGGAAACAACCAAGATACAACATTAGGTAATTTGATTTCTAATTGGAGGAAAGATTAGGGACTTTTCAAGTTGGGAGGGGTAGAGTCAACAGGTGCAGTTCCCTGAAATGAGGAAAAGAGGTGTCCCACTCCCCCCAAGTGTTTTTTAAATCAAAGGGACATGGAAACAATAACTGATCAGAATGGGGCCAATTTTTAGATAAGACATACGGGTTTCTCGAGATGTACAATTGTGAAAAAACTTCTCATGTCATTCTTTGGTTCTAACCAGATTTCTGGTTGACATAATCCAGGTCTTTGGTTAAGAGTCTCTAAGCAACAGGGAGAAATGATCAGTTTCCCAGCCACACAGGGTTAGGCTATGTTCAAACAATGTAATAAGATTTTCTTCCAATTCCCACAATTGAATAAAGTTTTCTCACAAGTTAGAAATTGGACTAGATTCATAATTGGATAAAAAGTGAACTGAGCTAACTCCAGAACTGAGTCACAAGATGGAGTCAGTGTGATTCACTCAATTTCTCCCTCTTGATTTATGGGGGAGTAAACTGTCCACTCCCCTGATGGGTCACAGATCTATAAGGTTTTTCATATATTCACAATCTGAATTACATTAGTCGGGTTACAGCTCAAACTATGTACAGTAGTAATGGACTAATTTTGAGAAGGGAGATTTATATGTCATCAAGGAAATCACAAAAACATAAACATGAAACAAAAGGCCAAAGCAATACAATAATGATCATCAGTATTCACTAACAATCAAGTCTCCTTGTATCCTAGTAACTGGCTCCCAGTGGCCATTTAATCAGCACATTTTGACTCCCATATGCATTAGGTAGTCATCTGGTCCCTGGAAATCTCTTGGACATTCTGGAATAGACTTTCTTCTCAGGGCAGCTCTGAATGGGACTCTGCTCCTTTGGTTCCAGATCACCTGTAAAGGTTCCTAAGTTATTCTGCTAAAAGCTACCAATAACAAAACTATATAATTTAGTACAATCTCTTAAATTTGGCTTTTCAGTAACTAGTTCCTGTGGTGAAAACCAGCTCAAGCCTTATGGAGCTAATTCTATTAACAGATAAGAAAATAACATCAAATTAGAAACCCATAATTCATCTTTAACTTCAGAGAATTTCAGTTGCTGTTTCTTTCTTTACCTAAAGTGTATACCTGATTTAAGAATCTTTTAAAAATTCATGAGGGTCTAACTTATAAACTGAACTGTTCTGTCTTTTAAAATTATCAGACAAATACTTTAAAATGGGGACATAATTTTACATTCTTTACAATTATCAATATAATTTTATGTGTAAATCTTTAGTCCAATTTTGAGAATTTATTACTAAAGCATACGAAAATCTTGAATTTCCATGCTAGATACATTTGGAAGCAAATCATATACATATGTATATAGTTCTTAGATTAATCAGTCTAATCCTGTTCCTTTTTCAAAATTTTCCATTCCATTTATTTAGAAAACTTTCGCATTACATCTTTGTCTTATTACTTTGTCTAATTCTCCCTTTAGTAGGACATCATCTTTACAATATAAGTTGACCACAGATACAGATTAAAACAGTAAGATTTTTCAAAATTACAGGTAAATGTAACCACAAAACTGTGTATCATTTCTCCCCTTAATTCTGGGACTATTTTCAAACTAGCTGCCTTCTTTCATCACACTGAAACAAGAGGTCTATCAATCTTCAGGTGAAAAGTCATCTAAGCGCCTTCTATTTCTAAAAGTTTTGCAGAATTTATTTCTTACTTTTCCTTAAAACAAACTCTACAGAGTGGCACCCCAAACTTCACCGAGATATTTCAGCATATGTGAGTCTTCCATTAAATGAAAATGATTAATTTCCAAACCTCTAAAACCTACTGAGATGGTGTTAGCAGTTCTATAAACCAGGAAAAGGATTTTTCTTTCTCTCATTATCTGACTTTATTTCTGTAATGCCAATGTGACCAAGACTGGAATGGAAGGGGAAACAGTATCTTGCAGGTTTTCTTCTCTTTATCCTAATCTTCTGATGAAAAAAATGGAAGTTAGTACTATTTACGGGGACAATTGTGTCAAGTATGAAGCTTCATTCATCTTTCCCAGCACACCAAACTCTGGCTGCAGCTTTTCTGCAGCTCATTTCTGACTGGCTGCATTTTCCTCTTAGAAATCTTTCAAGGTAATGGAATCTACAAACAATGCTAAACATGACACAAAACAAAGATCTTCCTACATTTCACAAAGAAGCAAAACCAGACAAAATGATCAGACCAACACATACTTGTTAGCCTTAATTTTTTCAATTTTCAAGAGTGAAAAGAGCCAAATTGGGGCCAGAACTAATTACTACTTGAATCCCTTGCTGATATATGTCCTATGTCACATAACTCAATAGAGTGCTGTTTAGATGTTCCCATAAGTATCCCCTGCTTCCATACTACCAAAAGTCTATTCAAGGAGGAACACACAGGTATTTTACCACCACTGGAGCCCACAATCTCTAGGGGAAAACCTAAGTCTTAACTTCACCTTAACCTTAACTAAATCCTCAACTAAGTCCTAAATTTCCACACTCATGGGGAACCAGGCTCTGAGGGGAAACTCACAACCCTAAACTGAATTTTAATCCTAAATTAACTCTTGGGAGGACCCGTATCCTGGGGAAAAACTAAACTTAATCATAAGTACTTAACCTAGATTAGGTTTACACCCTTTTTGAAAAATGCATCCATTGCATTAAAGGAACCAAATATACCTGTAAGAGAGAGAAGTCAATTGGGGTTGTACTTTGAGAGGATCCTGGTGTCAATGAAGGTTAAATTTTATCCCAGGCCACTTGGTTGCTCTATGGGTGTTGGGGAGGGGGTGTGGTGTGAGGAGGAAGTGGCAGGGAAAGGGGGTGTTCCCCCTTCTTTTCTTCTCTCTTCAAGCCAGGAGGATCCAAGCATTTAAGGTGACCTGATTTGAGACAGGGCAGCAGAGGGGACAGTTGCCTGAAATCAACTTAGTGACAGGGCTGTGGAATTTGTAAGAACACGAGTCAGGAGGAGTTCTGAGTTCAAAGGCCACCTTGGACATTTGCTCACCCTGTAGCCTCGGGTGAGTCTCTGGGATCAGAGCTATAGGCATCACTGCATCCAGCCTGTCTGAATGCTGAACTTCCTTTGCACATCTAGAAAATAGGAGTGTGGTCCATCAGGCCTTACCTGGTGAGTTCTAGAAAAGTCAGTGCTAACTCATCTTCACGACCTCAGGGAAGTCCCTGATGTGGAATGGGAATGACAAACCACCTCTCTTCTGGACTGTTGTGAAGTGCTTTGTCTTTGGGATTGTGTGTGCGTGTGTGTGTGTGTGTGCGTGTATGTATGCATGTGTGTGTATGTGTGCGTGCGTGCGTAACATGCTGATGGCTTTGCCGGTATCACTTTTCAGGCACAGGTCTGGCTGTGGAGAGAGGACTCTGCAGCCTCCTCATAGTGCTTGGCCAGAGAGGAGCATGGCAACTTCTGAGTACTTTCAGCTTCAGCTCAGGCAGTGCGGCCCTTACAGAACACCCCCTTTTCCTGCTGCTTTCTTCCCACACCACACCTCCAACACCCATACAGCAACCAAACCCTCCCTACCCAATCTCCTGTCATTCCCCATCCCCTCCTTCCAAAGCTGCTTCTGTCTCCTCAGGGGGTCAGCAAAGTGCTTAGAGAAATTTAGTAACCAGAACTTGGACCCCTTTTTCCTCCTACCTCCGGACTTTTAACTCTATTCTCTCTGATCCTTCCAAGCTCCCAGCCCTTCTTAATGTCCTGGAGGGAAGTGTGGCTTCAGAGAGGCGTAAGTCATCTTAGGGACTTGAACCACATCTTTTTGTCACTAGGCACTGAAGTCCTTTCCCACACTAAGCTGCCAGGTGTTCAAAGTCTTCTGCAGGGATCATGACTCCAACAGGCTGGCCATGTTGGAATGCCAAATGTGCCATTGCCAAACATGCTGTTTTATGGAGACCTCACATAGGGCAAGCATTCACAAGGTGGTTAGAAAAAGTGATACAGGGACACTCTCAGGGTCTCTCAGGGTCGAGGACTTGGGACTTGATGGTGGGACATGGGGGACACCGGCACAGGACTGCCTCACATGGAGAGCCCACATCAGAGAAGGTGCTGAGCTCTATGAGCAAAGCAGAATTGAAGTAGCTCAAAGGACACATGAGGTGAGCAGATTTGGAGAATCTAGTCCAGATGTTCACACAGACTATTTGTGCCTGACCTGGGGCAGAGGATTCCTTGCTCGTACTGGTCTGACCAGCCATAGTTGGCTGCAGTATGATTTGACTCTAATATAGTGGTGTTGTTTTGGTCCTGCTTGCAAACAAAGGACAACTAACCATGTGGTTGGTCAGAGACACAAACTGTTCGGAGATAGAATCAAAGGAGTCAGAGGACCTGGTGGGGGCTGGGGCGTGTGAAGGGGCGAATCTCAGCCCTGCCCCTTACTCTGTGTGCCCTCACTCCGCCTCTCCTCCTCTCCAACCTGAGGCAAGCGGGTGAAACTTATCTGAGACTGTTGATATTTCTCCTGGAAACCTTAATGCCAGCTTTCCATTTACCTAGCGTGGTATTTCACATGACGGACTCTGCATATAATTTAAATAAATAAGGTGACTCTTCAGGCACATACTCCTGTTCTGATCTTAGACCAATCGGCTGTTCCATGTTTGGTTCTACCTGTTACTTCTTGGCCTGCGTGCAGTTTTCTCAGGAGACAAGGTAAGATGGTCTGGAATTCTGATTCCTTTGAGTACCTGACACATTTGGATGTGATCCACACAGTCAGAGGCTCTAGTGTAGGCAGGGAAGAAAAAGCAGATTTTTTCTGGAACCCCCTTGTTTTCTCTATAATTCAGCAAATGTTGGCAATTTGGTCTTTAATTCCTCTGTCTTTTTGAAAGCCAGCCTGCTATTCTGGTACTTCTCAGTTCACCAAAGCCTAGCTTGCAGAATCTTAAGCATAACCTTGCTGATGTATGAGATGAGTGCAGTTGCTCAGTAATTTGAACCTTCCTCGGCATTGCCGTTCTTTAGGACTGGGTCATGAACTGACCTTTTCCAATCCTGTGGCCACAAGTGAGTTTTCCTAACTTCCTGGCATGCCGAGTGCAGCACTTATCAGCATCATGTTTTAGGGTTTTAAATAGCTCACCTACACTAGCCTTACTGTTAGCAATGCTTCCTAAGGCCCACTTGACATCATTCTACAGATGTCTGGCTCTGGACCAGTAACCACACCATTGTGGTTATTGCTGATGTTAGGATCTTTCTTCTATGGTTCTTTTTTGTACTCTTGCTACTTCTTCTTAATTGATTCTGCTTCTGTTTAGTTCCTACCATATTTGTCAATGAGGCTTCAATATTTTCTGCAAAGCAGGGAAAGTCATCTCTGGAGAGGAGGAAAAAGGGCAGAGTTGGCAGTAGGAGGAAAGAGGCTTGAAAACAGTTGACATAGAGAGGAAGCATCTTCTAGAAGCGAATGAAAGGATAGCTGTGTAGCAGCAAAACTCATTGAGGTGAGACACACAGAGAGATGAAGCAGATCCTTCAACAATGTTATTCTTTCCTGGCATGACACTTAGTGTCTTCAGAATGCATGTAGGAAAGGCAGGAGCATCTGAGGATGGCCTGAACTGCAGGAGATGTTAGCCTGTGACTGGTGCAGGGAGAAGGGAGTGAGCTTTATTGAAAGTACAGGTGATTGGAGTAACAGGGAGATCTGGGGGTAACAATGAGAGCAAAGGGTGTGTTCAGTAGGAGCTGGATAAAGATGAAAGCACAGACTTTGACTAGGGACTAGAATGAAAAAAAGGGAAGGTTCAGAAGCAAGAGTGATGAGAGTGATGGACAGGCAAGATCTAATGATCACAGATTAAAAGCAAGGGTCCTGCACCTTGTGGGAAGGAAGGAAAAAAGGAAGGAAGGAAAGAAGGGAAGGAGGATGGAAGGAAGGAAGGGAGGGAGAAAGGAAGGAAGGGTGGGAGGGAGGAAGGGAGGGAGGGAGGAAAGAAGGAAAGGAGGGAGGAAAGAGGGAGAAAGGAAGGAAGGAGAGAACAAAGGAAGTAAGGAAGGGAGAGGGGAGGGAGGGAGGAAGGAAGGAAAGAAGGAAGGAAGGAAGGAAGGAAGGAAGGAAGGAAGGAAGGAAGGAAGGAAGGAAGGAAGGAAGGAAGGGAGGAAGGGAGGAAGGAAGAAGGGGAGGAAGGGAGGGAGGGAAGGAGGAAGGAAGGCAGGAAGGAACAAAGGAAGGAAAGAAAGTGGGCTTAAGGGGCTAAGAGACCTAACCAGTCCTGGCTATTTGTGGCTATTCATGGGGTTCAGACTGGTCACCCCTGCTTTCAAAGCCTCAATCCCTTCAAGCTGCTCCAGACAGCCTTGGTGATGATGGGGTACCTGGGGTCTAGGTCAATTTGTGAAACCAACTTGTCATTTCCCAACCTTGAGCTCTGCCCCTTCTCCCTATCCCACACTCCACCTAGGCAACACCCTGTGACCCCTTTGTTCTTACTTAATCTCTTCATTTCTTCTGGGCCTTGACCACACCCTCCCTTGTCCTTGCCTTTTGTCTCCTTCAGCCTGGCCCAAATCTTATCTAAACTATGATGCACCAGTTCCTCTTGGTCAGCTCTGACCTTTGTCTATGCACTGAGGCCCCTCCCCTCTGGTCAGCCCTGACAATGGCAGCCCTACCCTTTAAAGGTAAAAGCATGTACCCCTCTCACTTGCAGGTCCCCTAAAGGACAGCTTATAAACTTCTACAACTCTCACTCCAATTAGGCCTGAGACCGTGAATTCTCTCCAGATACTATTGCAGGTTTTCTGGTCTTAGATAAGATCAGAATTCCTGCTGAACCTATTGGGATCCCTTCCCTCATCAGTGAGACTGTAATCAGCCCTAGGCCCATGAGAGTCACTAAGGGCTTTTTCTTATTCCAGGGCTCCAGGGTTCTACCAGCAGCCCCCACTTTTCTGCACCTGGAATCCCAGTGGCCTGCTCCTGTAGGCACATGGGCGGCTGCCAGCAGCACTGCCCTTTCCCCATGGGGTGTGCTGAAGTATCCTGATGAGAACCAGAGAACAAGCTTCCAGATCACCTTCACTTTAGAACCAGTTATAAGGTTTATGGGAACTGCCCTTGAAAATTTCTAAAATGTCAGCTCTGCTTATCAGTGCCTGCCTTTAAAGGCAATAAATCTGTTTTCTCTAGGCCAGAAGGAGCCTTTCTGACTAGCTGACTAAAAATCCCAGGGATGAGCAGCTTCACTGCTGAATGTCCCTGAGCAGGGATTTTCACCAGACTTGTGGACAGCAGACTGATGATGAATGGGCCCAAGAGCTGCTTCCCAGGAACGGGGTCTGGCTAGGGGGAACAACTGCCCTCATGGCCTTTTCTCAGCAAGAAAGGAAAAAAAAAGGCAGGTAGGCCTCCTGCTGGCCCCTTTGGCCCCTGGGCTGCAGGGAGGTCAAGCTTTCCTTTGAATGCTGAACAGCTTTTCTCACATCTCTGGGAGGGATGTCAACTAAGTAAGTTTTCTCTTGTGAAGGAGGGTTTGGGGGGGGGGGGGCTGGAGTGGAGCCTCCTACATGGGCCCCTACCAGGCCCCTTCTCAATCCCACCCCAATGTCAGCCAAACAGGGCTCAGGTCACTGGCACTGAGCTGACCTTCCAAAAGGAAAATCCAGAGATCATGAGATCTGCTTTCCTTAGCCTGTTGGGAAGAGTAGAGAGCTCTGTGTGGCCTTCCCAAGAAAGCAAAGCCTGGTCTAAGAGTGGTCTGTAGGTCCCCAGGAGCTTCTGCTTGTCCACCACCTCCTTCAGTGACCTTGGCCAATTCCGATGAGGTGGGGGGAGGCTCTTCTCACCCAACAGGCTTTGACTTAACCACCTTCACCTCTAGCATTTTCATGAATGGAGGTTCACCAAAGGACTTTCATCTACCAGTGACCTCCTTTGGGTCTTGTCATGGCCCAAATGGTGAAGAGGGCAGGGAGGTGAGGAAATTGAGGTCTGGGGAGCAAGGGACAGCCCCAACAAGAATGTTGCCAGTCACAACTAAGAGAGAACCCCCAGTGATTGTCACAGGACAACTTCTTTCTTTTTCCTTAATAGAGATGGACAATGGAGGCATCCTTGAGCTCCTGGGGGGACACTAAGACCTGGGAGATTTCAGTCAGCTTTTGTATGAGCAGCAGACCCCTTGCTGTGGAAATCTCTATTACCCTGTAAAAAAACAAACAAACAAACAAACCTCTTAGTGATGTCTTTTGTTTTTTACATCAGGAGACTGTCCCCCATTATCCTCTCCCTTTTCCAGAGAGCTGTATCATATAACAGAGTATTTTTTAAAGACAAAAGAATAGAAAAAGAGGGAAAAGATCTACTGGGTTGTGAAAGCCTGAAGATATACTCAGCTTGTGACTTTCTGGCCCTCCCCCACCACAGGGGGAGTTGGTGGTCTCTTCTCACATCTCCTGGAGTCACCCTTGAACTCTCAAGTGTTCTTGGGGTCACTTTTCCTCCCCATTCCCATTGTTGCTGTTACTATATACATGGTTCTCTTGACTCTGTTCCCTTGCCTCTGCGTCAGTTCACACAGATCTTCCCAGGATTCTCTGCACTCATCACACACATCATTTCCACAGCTCAGTAATATTTGGTAACATCCACGGACTTGGCTTTGCTCAGCCATTCACCAATAAATGGCTTTACACTTGATTTGCAGGTCTCTCAATCACAAAACTTGCTACAATAGACGTGGTTTCTCCTGATGCCTTCTCCTTTCCAAGGGCTTCCTGGGGGATGAGCCCAGCAACAGCCGCTCTGGCTCAAAGGGGTGGACATTTTAGTGCCTTCATGCACACAATTCCAGACTGCTTTCTAAAAGGTCAAACCACTCCACAGCTCTGTGTTGGTGTGCTTTAGGCTCCTCTGGCATTGACTATGACATTGTCTGTCACCTTTGCCAGTTTGCAGGGTGTAAAGCTGAGAAAAGGATCCCAGACTGGCCATGGGACCATATAACTGGCCCTGGAGCCCGTGAGCTAGAGGCGGCAGGAGTCCTGAATGCCATGATCAGGACCTGGGTGCTGGGGGAGAAGAGAGGGGCAGGGGCACCCTTAGTAGGGTTGGCATCAAGGTTAGGAGGCTCCGAGGATGGGCATGGTGACATGGGGGGAGGATGGGACCTGGATTTAGGTCTAGCCCTACACACTCTGCAACAAGTGTGCCTCAGTTTCCTCTCTGTGCAATGTCACGGCCGTGCCGAGGATCCAAGGACACAGGGCGTGGACAGAGCTGTCAACCCAAGGCCAATGACCAGCTACTCTTCTGGGAAGGGGGGGCCCTTCCCCCTCCCAGCTGGTAGGGGGAGGGGCAGGTCTGGGGAGGTCAGGGGTCATTCCTTCCACGGCCAGGCCCCCCGCCAAGGCAAGCAAGGGTCTCTCCTCAGGAGGCCACAGTCCGGGCTACGACTCGAGCGCAGGTGCGCGCGCAGCCCCTCGTGA
>NW_027185931.1:728099-747247 GCF_028583685.1 Petaurus breviceps papuanus
CCCTCCCCGCCGTCATTCAATTTTCAACCTGCTGGGTCGCACGGCCGGAGAATTGGGGGTGTGGACGTTAACTGGTCACCCAGCCCCTCCCAGACAGGCCACCGATTGGCAATCATTATGCTCCAGCTGTGTGCCTGCTCTCGCGGGGAGATCACAGTAAACACGAGAAATCGGGCAGGGGGCGGTGCGCCCGGGAGGCCGAGCAGGATCACGCGGGCACGCACCACGTGGCTTAGGCCCCTGCAGGCCGAGCTCTAGGCCCGCTGAGGGGCACTGACCATGCCGGCCCAGGCCGCAGCGGACCCGGCTCTGGCCAGTGAACCCATCTCCCTCTGGCCGCCGACCGCCTGGAAGGTCTTAAGCAAGGCCACGGCGCCCATCGGGACTACATTTCCCAAAAGTCCTTGCCCTACGGGAGTCTCTCTGGAGCCACAAGCGGGCGTCAGTTGTCAAGGAAACCAGGCGGGGGTGTGTTTGGAGAACACTTCCTCGCCATTGGAGCAGCGGCGCTGGGGGGCGGGACCAGAGGGGCTGTCTCCTCCGTCACTTCCGCTCCGCCCTCAGTTCGTCTCCGGGCCGCCGTCAGACTGGCCTGGTGCCTTTGCCTCTACTCAGCCTCTACCAGGCCAGAGCCCTTCGTCGCGGCCGGGGTGAGTGGGGCGGTCGGAGGCTTCTCTGCGGCGGGGGAGGAGGAGAAGGCGGGCGGGAGCGCATTCGCTACAATTAGCCCCTCCTGTTGTTGGGAGGGCGGGAGCGCGAGAGGACGAGGAGCCAATCAGAGGCGCAGGTGCTCTCCGGACCCCGCCCCCAGCCCCTCCCTCTGGGCAGCCCCGCCCCAAGCCTCACCCGGGGCTCCCCGGGCTACCCCTGCGCACGGAAGTCCCCGGCCCACGTCCACCGGCCCGGCACTGAGCCCGGACACGAGAGTGCGTGACCACGGGGAGGCCAGAGCTGCCGGCATGGCCATGTTACCCAGGGGGAGGCTGAGGCAGGCCGCGGGGTCCCCGGCCTCCCCTCTCCCGTGACCGCGCCCTGCTCCGGGGTCACGGCCGGGGGTGTCGGGGCAGGATGGAGCTGGGGCCTGCCTCGGGGGCCGGGCGGGAGCGGGGAGCCAGGCCTGCTCAGGCGCTGCTTCTTTCCCAGCTCAAGGTCCAGGAGGAGGCTGTGCCCCGCCGCAGCGCGCCAGGTGCGTGGCGGCTCCGCCCTCGGCCGGCATGTCCCACCCCCGTGGCCCTTAAAAGAGTGAAGTGCCGGTGGAGCCGTGCCAGAGCGGAGGGGTGAGAGAGGCCGCACTGCCGGGCAGCCGGGACCGAAGGGGCCCGGGGAGCCTTCAAGTAATACAGTCAGAGTGCGCCCGAGCAGACCGCGCGCCTTTGTGCGTGGCCTGGCATTAAGCGGAGCTCTTCACCGGGGCCTCCAGGTGAAGACAGTCTTCTGTGCAAATGAGACGCCAGGCCCCTCATCTTACGGAAGAGGAAGCGGAGGCTCGCCGTCCACGTTGCCAGTGGGGATGGGCAGAGCGCCGCTTTGTCTGCGGGCTTTCTGACCTCTGCCAGCGCACCGTGCCCGAGGTCCCCAGGGCTTTCTAGCATTCTGGGAGCCCACACTGAGCGGGTGGGCTGGTCCAGGAGGGCTCAGCATCAGCTGGGTGCTAGCACCTCTTGTTGGAACCTTTGGCTGCCATGAGCAAGCAGTGAGCAGCGTGGGGGCCGTAAGAGCTTGTCTTCACCTTGGGCTTTGAGGCTCACAAAGCATTTTCCTCCAGGAGCCTGCGTAAAGGACAGAGGCATGCCCTCCTTTTGTAGAGGATTCTGAGGTTCCAGGAGGGAAGGGACCTGCCCCGCCCCTCCTGTGGCTCCGTGTTGGCCTTAAGCTACCCAAGGCTAGTGCCCTCTTCCAGGCCGAGACCAGAGAAGGGCATGACTCACAGTGGGACGTGTCTTAATCTTGCCCTTGCGGTTTATGAGAATGACAGGGAGTTCATGAAACAACCAGTCATCTTTCCCAGTGGCATGACAGGAACAGGGAAGGCACTTAGCAAGGTGCTCACACATAGAAGGCACTGCCTGACTTGGTTTAGCCGGGGTTGTCTGCTGTAGCCACCCTTTTCTCTCTGCTACAAGCAGCACAGCCGATAATTTTCCGACTTACCCAAATGCTTCAGAGTTGGAGGAACCACCTCTGAGTCTGGTTCACCCCAACGTCAGTTATATGGTGGTGAGGATGAGAAACTTGGGAGGCAGTGACTACACCATCCTTAGAGAGCAGTGAGGATAACTTAGGAAGGCAATTTCAGAAGGATAAGCAGGGCCTTGGCCTAATGTTTGTGCCGGAAGTCAGAGCCCAGGAAGGACAGGGGGCTCCCAGGAATGAAGCTCCAAGGATTCAGAGGCAAATCTCAGGAGTGGTGTGTGGTTCCCACGAGGTTCTCAGGACACACAGGGAGCTCCTGAGTAGCAGGCAGGGACAGAAGATGGAAGTGTGGCTAGGCAGCAGGTGGTGAATGGCACGTAAGCATGGTGCAGGGTGCCAAAATGGGGCAGAAAACTGAGGAAGGACCACTAAAGCAGGGCTTTGTTCCACTCTGGGGAAAAGCTCAGCCCCTTCTTGGGTCCAGGAAGGAGGCAGAGCTGCCAGCTTCTTTGGCCTCCTCTCTCTCTGACCCAGAGAATAATCCTTGCCCTAGAGTGGACCAAAGGAAGAGGGGCACTAGGCTGTGGATCCTCTGAGAGAACAAGCACATGTACCAGAACTCCTCACTACAAGTCCCCCAGCCCAGTGATTTCCACGTTAGTGTCCTGAAAGGGACTGCAGGTCTGATTGCGGGGCCGTTGTCAGGGCTGCTCTCTACAAGATCACGCACAGTGGAAGATGTATGGATGAACTTAAGAGCCGGGTCCTGTTTCTCAAAAAGAGAAGAGAAGACAGCCTGCCCGTCATCAGCCAGTGAACTTGGCTCCACTTGTTGGAAACAGGTCTGAGACAGATGGTTAGTACACTTCCAGAAGAGGAAGCAGTGATCACTGAGAGCCCACACGCCCTCCCTCCAGAACAGTCATGGCAGGCTCCTCTCATCCCTTTTTGGCTAGGGTTATGGGGCTGGTAGCTGTAAGGAAGGCTGTAGATACAGTTGACCTAGATCTTCCCAAACATTGGACAAAGTCTCTACTTGGGGAAATTGTGGACTCCCAAATAATAATAAAATATAATATTATAATCTAATCTAATAATAAAAGTAAGAAATAATAAAACCACAGGTCTGTACGACTTGGCCACACTCAAAAGGCGGCAGATTTGACAGGTTGTCAGCTCCTGGCCCCACCTCAGGGACAGACACACAGCCCCAGCATGCTCCCCACAGACTGGCGTGTGGCCTCCTGCCCCGTCACATATTTTTGTCAATGATTTGGACTAAGATGACACCATTCAAGGAGGCATAGTGACCACCAATCAGGGTTTACTTTGTGTCAGCACAGGAAGCATTAGGGTTATGAAGACAAAAGCAAAGCAACGTCTGCTTGCCGAGGATTTAAGGACATGCTCAGGAACTCAGTACAAACTGATCTAGGGAGGAAGGGAGGGCACTGGGAGCTTGGGCAGAGGGGTCCGGGAAAGGCCTCATAGTAAAGGTTGTGAGTGAGCTGCATCTTAGAGAAAATAAGGGAGTGTGCTCCTGGCGTTGGTGTGTCATGGGTGAGTCACAGTCAGGAGGTTCCGTTTGCTGGACTGTTCAGTTCAGAGAGGGGAATAACATGTGTCTGGGCTGGACAGGTAAGGTAGGAGCGGTTTTTGAAGGGTTTTAAATGCCAAATGGGGGTTTCTCTTGGCTCTTCCAGACAGCAGGGAGCCACTGGAGTTACTTGGCCTGGAGAGGAACATGGTAAGACTTTGCCTTTGCTCTTCCTTTTGGCAGCTGGGTGAGGCTAGATGAGGGGCTGAGAGACTTGAAACATGGAAGCCAGGTATTGTCAGAGGGCCTGAGTTCTGGCTGGGCCCGTAGAGAGAAGTGGCTGAAGCCGCTGCCTTGAAGGCCAAGTACAACTGCTCTTTTTGACACTTCAGTCTCTTTACCTAGGCCCCATCTTCTCACACTTGTCTTCCCTTCTTCGACCCCATAGTCCAGCCCCAGTGGCCAGATGGATGCTCAGCACATGCTCCATTTTCCCCTCTTTTTGTCTTTGTGCTGGTTCTGCCCCCGAGCCTGGAGTGCTCTCCGTTCCTTTCTCAGCCTCTTGGAATCCAAGGTGTCCTTCCTCCCCAAACTATTTTGTCTTCCTTTTTTATGTAGCCTGTGTGTTTCTGTTGCTATATCTGTTCTGTTCTCTTCCGATCTGTATTCTGGCTGAGTGTACGACTGACTCCCCATTTGAGTCGAGTCTAGACAGCAGAGTCTTTGGCTTTTTCTTCTTTGCACCCCCAGGGCCCATGATGGTGCCTGTCATACAATAAGCAATCAATAAGTGAATGTCTTCAGGAAGGCCTGATGATCTTCATCCAAGTGGAAGGGATTTTTTTTTTAGGACTAGATGGCCTCAGAAGGCCCTTCCAGCCCTGAGATTCTGTGGCACAGAAAGTAAAGATAACAGGCCCCAAGTCTGCCCCAAGGCAGATCATCTAAACTGAGGAAAGTTAGAGGAAAGGAAGGGCACAGGAAGCGCTCAGGCACTGGCCGAGGTCCGCTGGGAGGCACAGGAAGTGCCGAAGCACTGGGCTGCTCGGAGGCATGGGGAGGCCTCAGGCACCGTGGACTTCCTGACTTTGGGCCCTGAGCCAAGTGTCTTAGCTGCAGATGCCTCATCAGGAGGAGGCATCTTTTTCACTGGGTTTTGTGAGGATCAGATGGGGTGATATTTAAAGTGCTCAGCAAACCTCCAAGTGCCATAGAAGTGCAGCCGGTGTTAGTCTTCAGAGGCGTGGCTCCCTCACCAGCCTAGTGTCTCCAGCTGCTCACTGGGCCTCTCTGACAGGATGCTCCATACATATGCTCTCAGCATGGCCCAGGCTGACCTCACGTTCCTCCTGCCACAAAGCCTCCTCCCAGTCACCCAAGCTTCTAGGCTGCATGTCAGCTTTGCCTCCTTCCTCTCACTCCCTGGATCTAAGCACTTGCCAGGTCCTGTCGTTTCTGCCTTCGCAATATCTCTCCTGTACACTTCCTTCTCTCTTCTGACAGTGCCACCTCATGCCTGTACTAATTTTTTAAAGGCATTACTTATATGTTGTTTTTATACTTTCACTTTAAAAAATTTTGAGTTCCAAATTCTATCCCTCTGACTGCTCCCCCCAGTCCTTGAGCAGTCAAGCGATGTGATAGCAATTATACAAAAAATGTGCCTCAGTCTATGCTCAGAGTTCAGTTCTGTCCCTGGAGGTGGATAGTAGTATTTTTCATCATGAGTCCTTTGGAATTGCCATGGATCATTGTCTTGATTAGAGTAGCTATGTTTTTCACATTTGGTCATTATTAATTACAATATTGTTGTTACTGTATGCAACGTTGTAATGAGAGTGTAAATTTTAAAGATCTTCCCTGCCCCTCGGCTAACGTGCACCTGGAGCCTGGGGTGGGAGGCTTGTTTTTCAGTAGATACTTTTTGATTGGCCAGTGGGTCCAAAAGGTTGTTACATTCTCTGAGCCAGGAGAAGGCTATATAAGCCCTGATGTGTAGCTTTGTTTTGGGACTCACTTTGAGAAGCGTTCTGTGATTTGATCTGAATTGTGGGAAGCCATTGTTGAGAGTCCCCCGGCTTTGAAAAACCCAGATGTGGAAACCCAGATGTTGACTGGGTATGGATGTAATGGTTGGACAGTTTGGAAAGCTGTCTACTTGATCTGTTAATGTCTTGATAATTCTGTCTGTATATTTTGAAGTTTGGGGTGCTGACCTTTTTCCCCTGAACAAGGTAAACGATATATGTCTGACTAATTAAAGTAAGCTTGTTAACCCATTTTGAGTTGCTTTCCTTTAACAAAGCAGATCCAAGAACCTGTATTGGCAGACACCCTGGGGACGCGCTTGGGGTGCTTGCTGCTACAAATGTCCTCTTGGTTCTGCTCATTTCACTGTTCACATTTCATGCAAATCTTCCTATGTTTTTCTAAAATCGACCTGCTCATCATTTCTTATAGCACAATGGTATTCCCTCACAATCATATACCACAGCTTGTTTAGCCATTCCCCAACTGATGGGCATCCTCTTAATTCCCAGTTCTTTGCCACCACAAAGAGAGCTGTATCTACATTTATCCTTGTACATATAGGTCTTTCCTTTTTCCTTTGATCTCTTTGGCATGTAGACCTAGTAGTGGCATTGCTGGGTCAGAGGGTATGCACTGCTTTATAACTCTTTGGGAATAGTTCCAGATTATTCTCCAGAAAGGTTAGACTGGTTCAGAACTCTAGTTTCATTCATTAGTGAGCCAGTTTTTCCACATCCTCTCCAGCATTTGTCATTTTCCTTTTCTGTCAACTCTGCCAATCTGATGGTCTTTTAGGGTTGTTTTAATTTGTATTTCTCTAGTTATTAATAATTAGAACATTTTTATGTGGTTGTTGATAACTTGGATTTCTCCTTCCATAAACTCCATTCACATCCTTTGGGAAAATGGCTTTTATTTTTATAAATTTGAAATCAGTCCCCAGTATGCCTTAGAAATGAGACTTACTATAAAGAATTTTCCCAGTTTCCTACCTCTTTTCTAATTTTAGCTGAATTGATTTTGTTTGTTCAAAGCTTAATTTTATGTAATATTGTCCATTTTACCTCCTGTGAACCTCTCTGTCTCTTGTATTAATCATGAACGTTTGTTGCTCATATTCATAGATCCAATAGGTAACTCCTTCCCTATTCCTCTATTTTATTTATGTTTTCAGTCTTTCTGTCTAAATTATGTACCCATTTTGGCCTTGTCTTGCTCTATGGTGAGATGTTTAAAAGGCTGAGCTGTATGACAGGTAATTGTGGGGCCAGGTTCAGACCTGGATGGAAATCCTGCCCAGGGTGAAGACAGAAGGGGAAGCAGTTGGAGTTGAAACAGGTTCCATCTTGACAGGTGTGGTAAGACATTGAAGTGTAGTTAAGGGAATTCTGGACTTGGAACAAGGGCAAACCCGAATTCAAGTCCTACTCCTACCCCTGCCTAATCTGCCCCATGACCGTGATCCTAGTCACGAACCTCTCAGCCTCAGTTTCTTCTTCTGTGAAACATGAATGGTATCACCCATAGCACCTTCCTATTGTAAATATCTAGTAGCAGGACGTGCCAGCACTCTGATGTTAGTAGAAGTGCCTGACGAACCTGTATAGATCAAGTCCCCTATTCTGAGAAGAGCCATCTCTTCTGGGGGGTCTGGCCTGAAGGCGTGCATTGCCCTTCAGTTGGTGGGGGAGGGCACAGTATGCCAAGTGATGAGATTAAAGGGGAGGCTGCTTTGGCAGTGTTCCCTCACACACTGTCACTGGCTGCTTTTGCTGACTGCCAACAGCCACCTTACTGAGTCTGAAATGGAGCAGGGGAGGAAGTGGAAGGGGGATGTTTGTCCTCCAGCAAAAATGATGTGGATTGGGAGGGAGACTAAATTCCTCTGGAGAGCGTGGCCTGTTTCATTGCAAGATGCTTCTCCTTTCAGATGGGAGCTCGTGGTTAGTGTGTGGAAGCACGGGCTTCTGTTTGCTGGCCAGATTAAAGGCTGAACTTGGCCTGCAGAGCAAGAGGCGGCACTGCTGTTCCCTGGAGGGGAGGGAAGGGGAGCTGACCTCAGTTCTGGGTCACTGTTGATGTGCCTCTGGCCTTCTTACATTCAGCTTTCTCCTCTGGAAAGTGGGCACAATGAATACATGTGCCACCTGCTTCTCAGGGTTGTGAGGAAGGTCCTGGGTAAAGTGGCTGTCCTGATTGTGGGTTTCTCCCAGGAACCAGGATCTGGTACAAACTGAGGCATGTGCTTATGTAGTGTTAGATCCTCAGCTCCTTAACCAAGAGTGTGCCAAAGGACCACTGGCAGTGGGGTTAACACATGGGTATTTGACATTTCAGGGTTCCATGACATTCCAGGATGTGGCTGTGGACTTCACCCCTGAGGAGTGGAGACACCTGGAACCTTCACAGAAAGAACTGTACCGGGATGTGATGCTAGAGAATTATGGAAACCTGGTCTTCCTGGGTAAGGACAGCTCCCCCTGGAATCCGGACTCTACCTGTTGGTTGGTCTTGATGCCCCATTATCAAATGTTGGGCGGGCATTGAATGTTGAACAGTTATTGTATGGCGTGCAAAGGCCAAAGATCCCCTATGCTTTTGTGACTGGTTCATAGGAGAAAGTATTTCCTTGGCAGGGCAGGAGACTTTCAGCTTGATGGTGTTGACTTCATGTTTCCAATCCTTCCTTCTCTCAGCACAGAGATTCTCTCCTTAAGCCCTCTTGTGGATACCTGATGTCAGGGAAGGCCCATCTTCTGAGCCCAATACCGCTCTGTAACCCTTCCCCCACACTTCCTAGGGACATGATACAGAACGTTCTCCCCCCAACTTCGTTCCCTTCCAAGCAATCCTGCTTTCCCCCCCCAAGAACAAAGGGCTGGGATCAAATTCAAGGGTGAATCTCTGTCGTTCTTGTTTCCAATGAACAGGCTTTGCAGGTCCCAAACCCAGTGTGATCAACCAGTTGGAGCAAAGAGGGCTGTGGATGCTGAAGGGAGATGGCCTGGGAGGCTCTGGTCCAGGTGAGTGTGGATGATTCCTAAGCCTCAGGTCAACTGTCCACTGAGAGGAAGAACTTTTTTTTTTTGCCTTTTTGGAGGGCAATTGGGGTTAAGTAACTTGCCCAAGGTTACACAGCTAGTTGTTTTTTGTGTGTGTGTGTTAAGTGTCTGAGGCCGGAGCCAAACTCAGGTCCTCCTGACTCCAGGGCTGGTGCTCTATTCATTGTGCCACCTAGCCTCCTCCAAAATAGTAATTTTTTTTTAAAGATAAAAGAGAATAGAAAAAGAAAAGGAAAAAAATCTGCAGAATGGATCAACGCATAAAATCCAAGAACATGCAATCCATGACACCTATGGCCTTCCCACTCCACGAAGGGTGGATCGGGGGGCTTCTTCTCCTATTTCTTTATTTACATCATGCTTGATTTTTAGAATTTTGTTATATTCATTTTTGGTTTTGTGTGTGTGGTTATTCTTTCATTTACATTGTTGTTTTTGTGTACATTGTTTTCTTGGCTCTGCTAACTTCCCTCTGCATCAGTTCACATAGATCTTTTCCTGCTTCTCTGTATTCATCACATGCAGCATTTCTTTGCAGAGCAGCAATATTCCATTATATTCATAGATACCACAATTTGTTTAGCCATTCATCAGTCAATGGGCCTCTACTTTATTTCCAATTCTTTGCTATCACAAAAAGTCTTATCATAAATATTCTGACATATATTGGTACCTTCTCCTTATCAATGCTTTCCTTGGGCTATAAGCCCAATAATGGAGTCTCTAATTCAAAGGGTATGGACATTTTAGTCACTTTATTTGCATAATTCCAAATTGCTTCTGGGGGCAGCTAGGTGGCACAGTAGATAGAGTGCCAGCCCTGGAGTCAGGAGGGTCTGACCTCAGTTCCAGGCTCGGACACTTACTAGCTGTGTCCCTAGGCGAATTATTTAACCCTGTTTGCCTCAGTTTCTTCATCTGTAAAATATGCACGAGAAGGTAATGGCAAACTATTCCTATATCTTTTCCAAGAAAACCCCAAATGGGGTCACAAAGAATTGAACACAACTGAAATGACTGAACAAAAATGCTTTCTAAATTATTTTTACCATTTTACAACTCCACCAACAATGTTATTAGTGTACTTATTATTAATAGTATTACTAATATTAGTGTACTTATCATCCCACAGCCTCTCCAACATTTACTATCATAATTTTTGGCATCTTTGCCAATTTGCAAGGTATGAAGTGAAAGCTCAGGGTGGCTTTGATTTTCATTTCTCTTGTTATTAGTGATTTGGAGCATTCTTTTACATGTCTATGAATACATTGCGGTTCTTCTTTTAAGAACTATTTGTTTCTATCCTTTGGCTGCTTATCTATTGGGGAATAGTGATTAGTCCTATACATTTGTTATTTGTTTATGTTTCTTAGATACCAAACCTTTTTCAAAGAGATTGGATACAAAGGGTTTTTCCATTCAGCTCCTTCCCTTCGTATCCTAGAATCGTTAATTGTGTCTGTGCAGAAGCTTTTCAGTTTCAGGCGATCAAACTTGTCTAGTTTCTCTTTTGTAGTTACCTCCATCTCTTGTTTGGTCATGAATCATTCTCTTACACACAGCTGTGAGAGGTACATGATCTTTTCTGGATTCTTGTGGTGCTATCTCTAACATGAAGACCGCGCGTCCTTGTGAGGCATCGATCTGAACATAGCTTCTGCAGGCTTCTTTCCAGGCTCCCGCAGCTTTTTGTTCTTTAATCAAACAAGGAACTCTTTCCTAGGTGATTTACCTGACATTGTGTTATTGAGCGCTGTTGGCTCTGATTCTCCGTTATCTAGTCTGCTCCACTGACCTGCTTCTCAGTTTTTACAGAAAAGACAAGCGGTTGTTGTGACTGCTGTTTGGTGACACAGTCTGAGCTCTAGAGGTGCCATCTGCTCCCCCTTCACATCTTCATCTTTTCGTCATTTCCCTTCATATTCTAGATCTTTTGTTTTTCCAAATGAATTGTATTATTTTACTAAGCTCTATGACGTTTCCCTTTGGTGATTGATTAGCATAGCACGGCATAAGTTTTAGTTGTATTTTTATTATTATTACATAGCCAGAGCCCAGCCATGAGCACTAAATATTCCTCCAGCTATTTTAAGTTATTCTTTCTTTCCTTAAGGAGCACTTTGTAATTAAATCTAGACAAGTCTTGTCTGTGTTTTGGTAGATAGATTCCCAGATATTTGATGCATTTTGTAGTTATTCAGAATGAGATTTCCCTTTCTGTCATTGCTTCTTGGATTCTATTTCTATTATGTAGAAATGCCATTGTTTTGTTTTGTTGTTTTATTTGGAGGTCAATCAGAGTTAAGTGACTTACCCAGGGTAACAGTTAATTAGTGTCTGAGCCAAATTTGAACTCGGGTCCCCTGGGCTTCAGGCCTGGTGTTCTGTCCACTACATCACCTGGCTGCCCTGCCATTGATTTTTGAGGGTTTAATCTGTAGCCTGAAACTTAACTCAAGCTTTTAATTGTATCAGCTGATTTCCCTGGAACTTTCCAAGTAAACTAGCATATCTTCAGCAAATAGGGATAGTTTTTTCTTATCTACGTATCTTTATGTTCTTAATTTCTTTCTCATGTCTTATTGCTATTGCTTGTATTTCTAGAACGATGCCAAGTAACAGAGGGGAGAGTGGGCATCCTTGCTTTACTTTTAGGTTTATTGGAAAAGGTTCTAGTATATCTCCATTGCATATGATTCTTGCTTTTAGTTTTAGAGAGATGCTTCTTAATTTAAAAAAAATAGTCTGTTCATGGCTTCTTTTGCATCTGTTGAGATAATCATGTGGTTTTGATATTTTGGTTTTAATGTGATTAATTATTAATTGTTTTCCTAATGTTGAACCATCATTACATCCTGTTATAAATCCCACTTGGCCACAATGAATGATTCCTTAGATACTTCACTGTTGGCACTTTGACAGAATTTTGTTTCAGATTTTTGAAAAGATGTTCATTCGTGACATTGGCCTATAGGTTTCCTTTTGTGTTTTGTGCTTCACTGATTTAGTTATTTCAGCTATATTTGTCTCATAAAAGGATTCTGGGAGGTGCTTTCTCAGGTTTTGAGAACAATTTGGAAAGTATAGGTGGTAAAAGTTCTTTAGAAGTTTGATAGAATTCTTCTGTGAATCTTTCAGGACCAGGAGTTTGTTTGTTTTTCCCTTTCGTAGTTCCTTTACAGCTAGATCTATTTCTTTTTTTAAGATCAGGTTATTTAAGATCTCTATCTGGTCTTCTTACAGTTTGGGTATTTTATATTTTTGAAGGTTTTTTCTATCTCTTTTTTGTTCTCAGTTTTGTTTGCGTATGTTCTATTTTTAAAAATTTCTTCTGGGTTTTCATATTGCTTATTTGCTATTTTATTTTAGTCTCTGCCCTCTTGTGAATCAGATTAGCTAAAGGTTTATCAATTTTTATTAGTCTTTTCAAAGAACCAGCTTTTAGTTCTGTCGTTTCTACAGGATTTTTTTTTCTATTTTATTTTTCTCTGCTTTAATTTTTTAATTTCTCTTCTTTTGGGCTTATTTTAGGTTTATTTATTTTTTGCCTTTCTAATTTTTAAAATGCATTTTCAATCCACTAATCTTTTTTTTTTGTTTTGTTAATGTATGTTTGTAGGGATTTGATTTTCCCCCCTGAGGACTACTTTAGCTGCATCCCAGAAATTTTGGTATGTTGTTTCATCATTATCATTTTCTTTCACATAGTTATTAATTGTTTCTATGATTTGTTCTTTCACCCACTCATTATTTAGGTTTTCATTGTTAAGTCTCAATTTGAATCTGTGTCTTTTGTTTGTGGTTCCTGACTTAATGACTATTTTTATTGTGTTATGGACTATAAAGCATATATTTACTATTTTTGCCTTTTTGCATTTGTTTGCAGTATCTCTGTGCCCTAAAACACAGTTTTTGTGAAAGTTCCATGTGGTATTGGGAAGTATGTATATTCTTTTGCAGTCCCATTTAGATGTCAAAAGTCTTTTAGCTAAACAGACAGTTCTTGCTTTATATACATTTGCATTAGGTAAATTCAACTTTATAGAAAGAAATCTGCATGCCCATACTTGTCAGAGGAAATCTTTAATCTAGATGAAACTGGCCTATTTTTATCAAAGAATGCCATCTTCAACCTATATCTCAGTGGAGGAAGAAGCTCGACCCCCATCCTACACTTGCAATTAAGGTTTTTTTCTAACTCTAAAATCCTCCATGCACCCTGGGCTTCCTTACCATCTTACCCAACTCCATGCAGAGTCTGGGGACCCAAAATGCAAACCCTGAGTTTCTCAACATTAGGCACCAGGGAATTCCTGGAATGTATTCTTCGGGATACTAATCCCCATCATGGGGGAGCTCAGAGTGTGTGTTCTGGGCCCCCATCCCCCATGCTGGGGAGTCCATTTTCCCCACTCTAGTTCTCCAGCTAAAAGCTGGAGAAACTCGGTGTGCTTTCTTCACCTCTTCCATTCCCCCAGCTGAGGAACCAGAGTTTGGAATGTGCTCCAGGTTCTACACTAGACCCCTGGGTCCCACCCTGGGGGAGCTCAGAATGTATGCTTTTGGCCAGCAAGCCCCGTGTGTGTACTCTGAGCCTGGGGCCCTTGGGATGTGCTCTCTTGGCCCCCTTTCCCTCATGCCTTTGTTTCACTGTAGGATAAGTGAAGTGGACAGGGAGGGAAGTTCACATTGAGTAGAGGTCTGCAGGATGGTCCACTTAATGTAAAGCAAGAATGGTCAGTAGTTTCTCTAGCAATTACTTCAGTTCTATATTTTCTATTTTCATCTTTCTGTTATAATTATCTAAAACAAAGAGAAACATTGAAATCTTCCATCGCTCTTGCACCATTATGCATTCGTGGAGCTCAGCTAATGTTTCCTTTATGAATTAGGATGAGAACATATTTGGAGTATATAAGTTTAATGCTGACCCTAGTTTCTTGCCTATAGTTCCTTTCACCATAATGTAGCTTCCTTGTTTATTCCTTTTCATTTTTAAATATTTGTTTTTTCTTTGTCAGACAGGATGATTGAAACCCCTGTTTTCTTTTTGTATTATCTTGATGCATGGTAAATTTTTCCCCCATCCCCTCAGTTTTATTCTGTGTCTGTCTTTGTTGTTTACAAGAAATATAGTTGAAAAACAGATTGTGAAGTTTTGTCTTCTCACCTAGTCTGTCTCTCTTTTTCATTTTACTGGATTGTTTAATCCATTAATATTTATATTTTCCTCCATTTGTCTGTAACATTGGGTTTTTTTTAGTTGATTTTTCCCCTCTTCCTTTGTAAACATAGTACTATGTCTCCTCAAGTTATGTTAGCTTAGTCTTTTTAAAAATGACCGTATTTCCACTAACTCTCTTCCCCTCACCTTCAATCTTATTATCCAGTTTGTTATTCCTTTCCCTTTGAAGTTTTGGTGATTACTTCCTTTTATTTCCTGCTTTTATCTAGTGATTTAATTCTTTCCATCTTTTTTTTCTGTCAAGTAGAAAGGAAAAAATAATTCCTTCTCCTCCCTTCAACTAGTCCTATTCATTAGGTTTTTAAAAAATTTTCATTTTTTGCACCCTTTCCAAAGAGGATTTCTCTCCTTTACTGTCTTCACTATCAGCCCTCCAGTTCTGTCTACTATAAACACTCATTTTTTGGTTCATGGCCTCAGTATTTATCTAGTCCCTCTCTCTTCCTTGTGTTTCTCATTGAATCAAAACTTGTGAGATATTCATTCTGACCTCTCCTCTCTAAACAGTTTCTGCTGCTTCCTTGAAGAGTTTGCCTCCTTTTCCATTGTGCCTCCCTCCCAGAAAAATGCCAATTCCTGAGGGTGATAGAGGACACTGGCCCATGTTAGGGCCCCCCTCTCCTTCCATGTGCTCCACTGCCCCAGCCACTGGTTATCTTCAGGAGCTCCAACTTCCCACCTCAGAAGTCAAGACATGAGACTCTTCAAGTCCCAAAGGCTTGCTGACAAGCAAGCACACAGTCCCCATCCCCCTTCATCAACCATCTCATCAGCGGCAGCCTCTTCCTCCACAAAAACAAGGCTTCCTTTTTCATCCTTTCTCCACCTAATCTACCTCCTTGCAGCTTCTCTTCTTCCTATGTAGGAGTCACTCTCCCTTGTTGCCAGGCTAGACTTGCCCCAGGCACATTACACATTCCTCTCTTTCCTATTCCTCCCCTCCCCTTCCACCCATCCTTCTCTTTTGTGATTAGTCCCTCAAAACACATCGATTCACTGTAGGCAGGGTGCCCCAGGCCCATCTCTTCACCATTGCTTTCACCTGACTTCCTCTAGTCCCCTTGGGTACATTTACAAAGATAGTTCTTACTGGTCTATCTGCTTTTACTGTGTTGCTGGTACTGGCTTTGGCTGTTGCATTTATTCGCCCTTTCTACATTTCTATTGTTTAGACTGTTCAAGATGTAAATAATGTCTTCTATACCATGTCCTCCATTGCTCTTTGAAACATGTTATTCCATTCTCTCCTGCAATTTCTGATGAGTACAGAATAGTATTGTATTATTAGTTTCTTTTCCTTTGTATTTGTTCCTTCCATCTTTCTCCTGGTTGTTTGCTGAATTTGTGGAACTGTTAATCTTTCTGTTAATCCCCGTGTGTCTGGGAGCATGCTGCCTTGGCATTTTTGGGACAGAATCTGGTGCCAGTCTTCAATTAGCACCTTCTTTTCTGTATTCAGACATTCTAAGCAGTTTGGGTATTGTTTCTTGCATTGTGGCATCTCAGGTTTTTTGACTTGTTATGTTCTCCTGGGAGATATATAATCGTTAGGTTGTCTCTCTGTGTCCTGTCTCCAAAAGCCCTGTTTTGCCCGTATAGTGGGCATGTTACTCTTTAATATTCTTGCTTTTTGTTTCTTCTAGGTTTCTCCTTACCTCAGTATATTTGTATTCTAAATCAGTCATTTTCTCCTTTATTTCTTTGGTGAGACCTACCATTGCAGTTTTCCTATCCTGCCAATTATTTCTGTGTGTACAGGACATGGATTCTGCTCTCACAATTCTCTTTTCTCTTTTGAGTTACTCAGGAACAGTCTATTGTGGTTCCCTGTTCTCAAAATCCACAGAGACTTCTTCCTTATTAGATGATGAGCCATTTTCCTTTGCTTTGTAGTTATTATTTATAGATGTCTAGACTCATTTACTAGATATGGAGGCCATATTTCTTTCTGCTGTTAATATTTTCCCTGTTGGTTTATCTTCTTATGCTCAAACTCTTTAAGTTTTCTTCCTGTCAAGATCCTTGGTAATTTCAGTCTTTTTTTTCCCCACCTCATTTTCTCTTCTTGTTTGTTTTCTGAATCTCTCCCCTTCGATGGAAATCCTAGATCTCAAAAAGTCTCAGCTTCCTCTCACACAGGACTCTTTAGCCTAATCCTCTGCCTCAAGTGACTTGGGTGGACAGAACTGACCTCTGCTAGGTGCTGGGTGCTTCCCCTCAAGCATAGTGGCATGTCACACAGCCTCCCTCACACACACACATGCCCTGTTCCCTCTGTTCTTAAGTTTTCAGGTCCAGCAGGAAGGAACCTTGGCATGCTGGGGCTATTGCAGCCTGAGATGGTTCCTGTCACTTGGTGTTTGGCTCTCCCAGGCTCTGGGAAGAGTTGGCACCAGGGTGTAGAGTCAAGCTCTGTGACAAGCCTAGCCACGAGATCTGTCCCATTCCCTCTGTTCCTCTGTTGTCCTGAGGAGCTAGGTTGAAGCACAGAATGCTGCTCTGGCTTTGGCTTTTGATGCCTCTGTACATTTGTGCATTTTGGAGTCTGGATCTCTACTGCAAAGGAAAAGTAAAGAGGGAGAGTTTGGGGGGGAGAGCTGGCTATGGCTCCTCACTCCTTCCCTTGACTGTTGGGATAACCTGCTAACCCTGCATCCTGTCCCTCTCCTCCACAAACCTTCCCACAACTGCCAAATGAATACTCCACGTCAAAAACTGACCCGGTTATTTCCATCCATGAATGAATGAAAGAACATTTCTTAAGCATGGGAGACCCAAAAAGAAAAAGCACAGCAGCCCCTGTTCTAATAAGGGCGAACAAGACAGACGGGAGGTTCTTAATTAAGGAAGGGGCAGCCGCAAGGTTGAAGATCATATCTCTTCTCTAGTGTCTTTTCCACTGATAAAAATGTCTGTTCTCATGGTGAACCATTTGACAGAACCATAGACTCTGGTGGCAGGAGAGCCTTCTTTTCCAGGTTCTTCAGTAGCTGTGGCTGCTTCCCTGGATGTTCCAGACTTCCCAGGCCAGGTTCACAAGCACAGTGTCCCCCACTAGTCCCCACAGTCACTCAGCCTCTGTATCCACTCGTTTCCCAAATCTTGGCCTTCTAACTGTTGGTGTCCCTGCCTCCCCACAACTGTCCAGTGAGTTTCCTAAAGCACAGCTCTAACCATGTCACCACCCTGCTCAGTAAATTCCTGATGACACATAGGAGCAAACAGAAACTCCTCTGTTTGACTTGTAAAGCTCCTCATATCTCTGAGACCTTCTTCGCTTTCCAGTCTTCCCACATATCCCTTCCGTGCCCCCTCTGTAAGCCTGACCTCCTCATGGTCCCTCACACACACCTCTTTGCCTTTGCACTGGCTGTCTCCCAGCCCGGCATGGCCTTCCCCACTTCCCTCTCCTCCCTCCTCTCCTGGAAGCCCGGGTTTCCTCCAGGACTCTGCCCCACTGCCTCCTTCCGTGTGAGTAGTGCCTCCGCCTCCCGGATAAAAATCTTTTATAAGATTATATTCCACTCACCAATAGATAAGTGGTTTAAATATGTGAGCAGTCAGTTCTTGAGAGAAAGAATACAACAGAACACACTGATACCAAAGTGGAAAAAAATGTTAATTTTTTCATAATCAGGGAAATGAAAATTAAAACAACTCTAAGATATGCCGCTTTCTATCCATTAAATTGGCACATATAGTTAGTTAGAAATGATCAATTTAAATATTATAAACCAAGAATGCTTTTACACTCTTGGTAGAGCTATCTTTTGGTTCAGTGTTTTTGGGAAGCCAAAAACACAGTGTTTGTTTGTTTTTTTTTAACTCTGTGATCACATTATTAGAACCTTGCCCTAAGTAGGACATTTACAAGACTTCCCTTCATTCCTGGCTATATTGTTCTTCTAGGCAAGTAACAGTGGGGATTTTCCAAACAAACTGCAGTATTTGAGTGTAATGAATATTATCTTGTTATACAACATGGTAAGTATGAAGACTATAAAGAAACATATGAAACCTTATAAGAAACTGATACAGAGAATATTAAACACAGTGAAAAAATATAACTTGACTATAACTCTGTTAATAACAATATGAAGACAATTAGGGAGACTAAGCAGAAAGAAAAAGGAACAAGTTAATCTAGGTAAAGGGGATTATTTACCATTTTCATTTCTTTCAGATTCAGACACTAGGCCTCAGATCAAGGTAAGAACTCCAGAGCTGGACATTTCTTTAGAAGAATCATCCAAGAGAGGACTCTCAAGAGATTCTTCTTGGATTTTGACACTGGAAAGTGTCTGGGGATGTTATGCCAAGTTAAAGGAAGAGCAGCGCAATGAGAATCAACATTTTAGACGATTAAGAATCACCAAAGGGAAATCCCACAGTGAAGTGAGTGGCCCTGAATATAATAAAAATGACAGAAGATATAATCTAGAGCCATCTTTTTTCCCACAGAAGAGATTATTCATAATAAAAAATCTTCTTCATAAATATGATAGATGGAGAAAGAACCACAGAAAGTATTCAGACATGAAACAATATAAAAGAATCTGTTTAAAGAAGATGTTTTCTGATTATGGTAAATGTCAGAAATCCTTTAGTAATGATTTTGACCTTACTGAAAAACATAGAATTCATAATGGAAATAAACATGAATGTAACAAATATGGGAAGTCTTGCCTCCAGAACACTGAACTTACTCTATGTCAGAGAATTCACAGAGGAGAAAAGATTGATGACTGCACAGAATGCAGAAAGTCTGTTCAACAGAATGCCTATCTGAGGAAAGATAAGAAAATTCATAATGGAGAGAAACTTCATAAATGCAATGAATGTGGAAAGACCTTCCACCAGAATTCATATCTTAAAAAACATCAGATAATCCACACTGGAGAGAAACATAAATGTAATAAATGTGAAAAAACCTTTCTCTGCCCTACTGAACTTACTCAACACCAGAGAACACATACTGGAGAAAAATGTTATGACTGCAGTGAATGTGGAAAGACTTTCCAATGTAAATCATACCTTACTGATCATCAAAAAATCCATATTAGAGAGAAACCTTATATATGTAACGAATGTGGGAAGGCCTTCCATCAGAATTCATACCTTCAAAGACATCAAAGAA
>NW_027185931.1:747647-767970 GCF_028583685.1 Petaurus breviceps papuanus
AAGGCCTTCCTCCGGGCCACTGAACTTAGTCGACACCATAGAACACATACTGGAGAAAAACCTTATGAATGCAGTGAATGTGGGAAGACTTTCGGTCAAAAGGCAAAACTTATTCAACATCATAGAATTCATACTGGAGAGAAACCTTATGTATGTAATGAATGTGGGAAAGCCTTTATCCGGAGCACTAATCTTAATCAGCACCAGAAAACTCATACTGGACAAAAACCTTATCAATGCAATGAATGTGGGAAGGCTTTCTGTCAGAGGGCAGGTCTTACTCAACATAATAGAACTCATACTGGAGAGAAACCTTATGTATGTGGGGAATGTGGTAAGGCCTTTTGTCAGAAGGCAGCTCTCACTCAACATAATAGAATTCATACTGGAGAGAAGCCTTACGTGTGCAGTGACTGTGGGAAGGCCTTTCACTGGAGTTCAGTGCTTGTGCAACATCGGAGAACCCATACTGGAGAGAAACCTTTTGAATGCAGTGAATGTGGGAAGTCTTTTAGTCATAGGGCAAAATTTCTTATACATCAGAGATTTCACACTGGAGAGAAACCATATAAATGTTTAGAATGTGGAAAGGCTTTCTGTCAGAAAGCAGATCTTGCTTTACATAACAGGATTCATACCGGTGAGAAACCTTATAAATGCAATGAATGTGGAAAGACCTTTCGCTATAACTCACACCTTACTCAACATCAGAATATTCATACAGGAGAGAAACCTTATGAATGCAATAAATGTGGAAAGGCCTTCTTCTGGAGAACAGCTCTTAATAAGCATCGACAGATGCATGCAGGGGAGAAAACTGGTTAATGTAATAAATGTTGATGAATTTATTTCCCAGGAGCACAAAGCGTATCTGACATTAGAGAATTCACATAGGCCAGAATATGAGAAGCCTCAGCAGGAGACTCAAAATTACTGAACATCAGACAGTTCATACTAGAACCCTATTTGAATATAAAAATTGAGTTATGGCTTTTCTCCATAAATAAGCCTTGCTAAATACCATATTTAATACCAGAGAGAAACTCCATGAATGTATGGCAGTTGGTAATCCCATCTGTGAAGAGTGGTGAAGCACAAGAGGTACCTCAGGAAAGTGTTGGTGTAGAATGAGACATGCCCTTTCTATTATAACCAAAGTACTTCTTTTGCTTGATATATTTATTTGTTACATAGGAGAGCTCTGTAGAAGAGATGGATCGGTGGAAAGTGATAGCAATATTTTTTAAAGCTTCACTATAATGTAGAAAGCAAATGCTTCACCCAAATCACAGAACTTAATAAACATCATGCATACATTCTGGCAGAGATAAAGAAAGGCAGACTAGCATCCAGTAGAACTGGGTTTAAAACTAGTTGAATGGCAGTGCCCAAAGAATATTCAGTAGTGGTTCAGTGTTCAGTTTGCTAGGTGGCCTCTACGTAAGTGCCTTAGGGTTCAGTGCTGGGACCTCTGCTGTTTTCCCATTTTTATAAATGACTCACTCATATAAAGGCATGGATAATATGCTTCTCAGATTTGTAGGTAGCACAGGGCTGCTAAGTTTAATTAACATACTGGATGACATTTAAGATATGAAAGAACCTTGGTGGACTAGAACTTAAATATAAAGTTGAAAGAATGATAGTGATGCTGTTATGCTTGGATTCTACTAGTCAAGTCCTAAGTACAACATGGGGAAGAATAGGTAGAAAGTGGTTTCTAAAACACCTGGTTTCAAAATGGCAAGCAAAATAGCAAATCTGGTGTTGGAGGAACTATAGAATCCAGGCACTGTTGGCAGAGTTGTGAATGGGTCCAGTCATTTGGGGAAATAATGTGAAATTTGCAAAAATATGTCACTGACCTGTTTATATGTCCAACCTGTTGTGATCCTGTCAAAGACATTAAGAAAGGTCATTATTATAAACCAAACCATAACACTCATTTTTGTGATAGGTGATTTGTCAAGCACAGGAGGTGCTTATTGCCTAGGGAATGACCAAACAAATTTGGGGCTATTCATGCAATTATAGATTATTATACCACAAGAAATGACAGATATGAGGAATTTAGAGAAGCAGAGAAAGATGTATATGAACTGATGAAAACTGAAGAAAGCAGATCTAGAAGAACAGTCTACACACTGACTAAAATAACATGAATGAAAGCAATGCTAAAAAGCAGGCAAAGTTATTAATTGCAATCAACAATTAAGTGGTTATGCATTATATAGAATGGTTATATCCAATTATGTATTATAAGTATAATGTATGTGTGTGTATATATACACATACACATGCATGTGTGCATCTGTGTGTATAATATGAATGGTTATATTATAGGCATTGTGCTAAGGTTTTCTGATTTCTCTAATGTCTTTATGATGTGATCTTTTATACCTTGGTCCTGCATCCATTTGGAGCTTTGTTTGGCATAAAGAATCAGCTGTTGGTCTAAATCTAACTCCTCCCAGACATCCATCCAGGGTAATGAGTCCTTATCCCAGTAGTTGGGGTCTTTGTGTATCTCAACTACTAGGCTACTAGATCCATTTTCCTCAATGTGTTGCCACATTTGTTCCCCTGATTGATTAGTTTTTGGTCTGTACAAAACTGTTTTGAGAATTTCTGTTCTATAGTTTAGTTTTAAATCTGGCATTGCTGTGCCCTCTATATTTCTACTTTTTTTTTCATTATTTCCCTTGAGATTCTTGGCACTTTTTTTTTTGCCTCTGCATGAATTTTATTATTTTTTTTAAGGAGTCTGGTATTTTGATTGTAATGACATTAAATGAGTAAACTGATTTAGGTAATGCTGTCATTTTACTATATTGATATTTTTCTCATGAGCAATTACCATTTTTTCTAATTATTTAGGTCTGTCTTTATTTCTTAATTTTTTTTCTTTTTGGAGGGGGGAAGGCAGGGCAATTGCCCAAGGTCACATGGCTAGTAAGTGTTAAGTGACTGAGGCCAAATTTGAACTCATGTCCTCCTGACTCCAGGGCCAGTGCTCTATTCATGGCACCACCTAGCCACCCCATGTCTTTATTTCTGTAAACAATTATTTGTAGTTATGCTCCCATATTTGTGGTATATATCTTTGTATATAGATTCCCAAATATGTTGTACATTCTATAATTAACTGAAATGGAATTTCTCTGTCCTGCTGAGTTTTACTGGTATATTTCGTAGAAATACTGATGGGTTGTGTGGATTTGTCTTATATCCTGCAAATTTGCTGAAGTTCTTGTTTAAATTAATTTTTAGTTGACTCTTTAGGGTTCTTTCAGTATGTCATCATTTTACCTACAAAGTGTGATAATTTCCTTTTTTACCTTTACCTGTCTTATTGCATTTCTAGTACTGTATCAGATAGAAGTGGAGACAATGGATATTCTTGTTTCACTCCTGATTTTATTGGAAAGCTTTCTAGTTTATATTCTTTACCTATAGTAGTAGTTCTTGGATTTAGATATATACTATCCACCATTTTATGAAAAGATACTTTTATTCCTTAGTTTTGTAATATTTTTAACAGATGATTATTTTATCAAAAGCTTTTTCTGAATCTGCTGATAAAATCATATACTTTTTAGTTTTTGTTATTAATATTATTAATTAAATTTGTAGCTTTTTTCTAAAACTAAGCTATAGAATATTATAATATTAAAGTAAGGAAACCTGGGGAAAATTACCTATGAAAGACATGGATAGAAGACAAGTTCTTGACTAAACCAGGGATAGAGAGGGTCACAGAAGAGAAAATGTATAATTTTGCACCCACAGTTCTAATAAAGCTAAGATTAAAAAGGAAACAATGGGAGGGTGGTGGAGACATTACAGCAAGTTTCTCTGATAAAGGTCTCATTTCCAAGATAGATAAAGAAGAGATTCAAGTTTACAAGAATAGGAGCCATTCCCCAGTTGATATATATATAGTCTGAAGATATGAGCAGGCAATTCTCAAGAGAAAAAATCCAGGCTACCTATAGCCATATAATAATAGTTTCATAGCTCTTACATAGCACCTTAAGATTGTAAAGCACCTTGCATATGTTAACACTGATCCTCACAACCCTATACAGTAGATGTGATTATTATCCCCTTTCACAGTCAGGGGAACTGATACAGACAGGTTAAAGTGACTTGACCAGGGGGCACACAGATAGGAAGTAGGCAGAATTTGAGCTCAGGTTTTCTCAACTCAAAGTCCTGTATTCTGATATGCCACCTAGTTAGCTAAAATAATCTTCCAATTCTGATTCCATTACTAATTAGACAAATGCATATTAAAGCAATCCTGAGGTTCCACCTCACATATCAGATAACAAAAGTGGAAAATGATAAACATCAGAAGGGGTGTGCCAGAAGAGGTATGCTAGTGCATTGCTGGTGGACCTGGGAATGGGTGCAGCCATTTTGGAAAGCAATTTGAATTGATAAAACAAAGTGACTAAAGAGTATGTGCCCTTTGACCCAGCTATCCCATGGCTAGGCCTTTATCCAAAAGAAATCAAAGGAAGAGGAAAAGGTCCTATATGTACAAGCATATTTATAGCAGCTCTTTTTTGCAGTAGGAAGAACTCTGAAAATGAAAGACTTACTTGTTAGCTGAGGAGTGGCTGAAGGTATGGTTTATGAATGTGATGGAGTACTACCATGCTGTAAGAGACAGAAGAACAGATGATTTCAAGGAGATGTGGAAAAGCTTAGCTAAGCAGAACATGAAGAAGATGTTACTCACATCAGTGTTATAAAAATAATTGGGAAGATTTTCTAAAGTGCTAAAGGATGACAGTCCTGAGAAACCAATTTATATAAATAACAACTCTGTAAAGTCAAACAGCTTTGAAAGCTGTGAGAATTGTGATCGGTATAGGGACCATCTATGATTCCAGAGGACCAATGATGCAACGTACTATCCACTGTCTGACACAGGTGATAGTGTAGAATAAGGCATGGAGGCAGCAAAGGAATGGGTTTTGCTTGGCTATGCATATTTGCAGCCCAGAATACATATTTTTTATATAGTGGAGAGTGGGAGGGAGATAAAGTATATATTATTTTTTAAAAATTTAAAATAAAAAGTTTTGGGTATTGCTACAGATGTGAAATGTTTTATGTACTTTCAGTTGAGGTCACTATTGTTTATACTTAAATGTTTAACTTTGTACAAGACATGTTTTACAGAATGGAAATAACCTGCAAATGTAATGTAAAAAAAAATTACCTCCATAAAATTCTTTTTAAAATAACAACAAGAATATATACAATTAATACAATCAATCATCTCAACCATGGATGATGAATAAAGGGGATTTGGGACCTGTAATATATATGCCATTATTTGTGTTTTTGCTGGTTTTCCTTAAATGCTTTGTGTTAGATAGGGAAGGTCCTATCAGAGAGTTTAAGAGTAATAGCTTTTAAAATTAAATTTCATCAGTAAAACTTTTTTTTAAAGAGACCCAAATCTTAGTGAACTAGAAATAGAACTCAGTGTGATGCAGCAGCAAAAAGAAAAAAAAAAAGGAAAGCTTTGGGCTGTGTTAAGTGAGTGATGTTGTCTGGAACTGAAGATGGTGATAGGCTCTCACTCCAGTGCTCTGGTTAGATCACCTCAAGGGCATCGTATGCAAGGCTGAGCACCACAGTGTATAAAGAAGTTTGAAAAAATATGTGTGTCCAGATTGGGGCAACCAGAGGTTGAAGGATCTAATTGTATTCCATATGAAGATCAACTGCTGGACTATGAATGTTTAACATGGTTAAGAGATTTAGGGTAGGACATGGTAGCTGTCCTCAGGTGTTTGGAGATCTATCACTTGGAAGAGGGTTTAAACTTCTGCTTAGTTGGGGGGCGGGGTAGAGAAAACAAATAGTAATTAAACTCCTATAGTATTATCTCATTTTTATACCCCTATTTTATACTTGTGGAAACTGGGGTAGATGGGTTAAGTGACTTGTCTGGGATTACATAGTGTTGGAGGCCAGATTCAAACTTGATCTTCCTGATTCTAGGCCCAGCACATATTTAGAGTTAGGGTTACCTTATTTGGCTGCTTAGCTTGGCAGAATTAGGAGAAATGGTTAGATATTTCTTCTAGACCCAGGCTGGCCAGGCTGGTTGGACAGTTCAGGTTTAAGATCTGGTACAAAATGAGACACTTGTACTCCCATCTCCCCACAGACAAAAGGATTGTTTTTTAGTTCTGGCAAGGCAAGGGCATTCATTGAGATGTGGCGTTGATCCCAGCCTTCCTGTTGTAGTTCGGATCATGTTGGTTTTCTATTCAGAACAGCCAAGTCTCACAAGTTGATTATCATCACAGCATTCCTGTTACTGTGCATGGTGTCTCCCAGTTTTTCTTCACTTAGCCTTAGTTCATATTGGTGTTGCCAGTTTTTCCCTGAATCCATATTCCTTGTCATTTCTTACAGCACAATACACCATCACAGATGCCACAACTTATTCAGCAGTTCTTCAGCTGAATATCTTCTCAACTTCCAATTCTTTGGCAGTACAAAAAGAGCTGACATAAATATTTCTGAATATATAAACCCTTTTCTCTGATCTCTTGGGACACATATCTAGTGTGGTATTGCTGGGTCAAAAGGAATGCTTAGGCATAGTTCCAAATTGGGCATATTTCAGTTTGGGCATAGTTCCAAATTGTTCACCAGAGTAATTGGATCAGTTCACAACTTCACCAACAATTTGTTAATCTTCCTATTTCCCTTTTCCCCTCAAGCATTTGTCATTTCTGAATAGGTGTGAGGTAGTACTTTAGAGACTTTCTTAGTTTATTCTGTGGATAGGGATCTCCCATTCAGAAGCTTACTATGGCTTAGAGGAAATTTGGCTCAGAGTCAAGGGGAGAGTCCAACCTCTAGGGTATCCTCAGTGAAGAGCTTGCTGGGATGGAGGTCTTGTCACTTAGCTGCTGGATGGCTCCCCAACCATAGCAATACAAATCTGTGATAAAGAAGAGCTGGGGCACAGAGTTCAAGCATGAACAGTTTATTAGTATGACTAGCAAATACAAATAAACTGAATCCAAGATCCCTTAGTAGTCAAGGATCCCTCTGAGAGCAGTTCTTTTATACAGTTGAAATGGCAGCAGGTTGTACCAGAAATAGTCCAATGGTGCTAATGGCACCTGAGGCTGTCACTGATCTGACCAGAGGTGAAGGGTCAGCCATATTTGGCTTGACTCAGATTTGGAGTCTCCATGTCCATACATAACCCAGAAAAACAAGAAAAAACACAGAGTTGACTAACATCCTTTAGAAAGTCTCATGGTGGGAAAATATCTCACCACCAGATTGACTCACATTCCCTGGAATCATGACTCTAGAGGATCAATGAGGAAGCATGCTGTATTGCATCCTGACAGAGGTGACAGACTCAGTTGCACTGAACTTATACAAGAATTATATCTCTAGGGGCGGCCAGGTAGCACAGCGAGTAAGAGCACCGGCTCCAGTATTGGGACGATCTGGAGATCAAATCCCGGGCTTGGACACTCAGCACCACACCCAGAAATAACTGGCCTTGTAACCTTGAGCAAGTTACTTAACCCTGATTGCTTAAAAAAAAAAAAAGAATTATATCTCTACTGGTGCTGACTGATGGACATCTAGCCGCCTGGTAAATGATTGCAGATATAGTATGTTTACTTCATGGTTGGTAGGCACCCCCTCCCCCTCCCCTTTTTTTTTACTTTTGGGACACTTCCATGTTATTTTCCAGAATGTGTAGACCAATTCAAACTTTCATCAATACTGAATGAGTGTATCTGTTTTTTCACAGGTTCTTCCAGTAATTATAATTTGGGGGAGCCCTCCTGGGATGTGTGACAGAAGACCTGTCTCTACCACTTTTTAGTTATGTGACCTCACACATGTTATTTAATAGTTTGCCCTCATTATCCTTAATTGTGAAAAGAGGAAGTTGAAATAAGAATATCTGAACATTCTTGGATTCTCTGAGTCATCTCATCTGATTTGGATAACACTGACAATATTTATTCTTTATGTTGAGCTACAAGAGACCTAATAGTTTCCACTCCAGCACTGCAAACATACTTCATTTCAGAGAGAGGTGTTGTAGTGTAGCTGAAGGAACTGTGGTCTTGGAATCAAATATTCACGGTTGGAATTCATTTTGATGCCTTTGGCAAGATGTTAAATCATTCATGCATTGACTCATTGGGAAAAAGTAATAACTTGACCTAGTATGTAGGGTTCCTATTGAGAAAAAGTAATAAAATACAGTAATAAGTGAAAAGCCATAAAAACTTAAACTCTGTGAAAGGTGGAAGCCTGAATATGATGACCTGTTTACAATCATATAGATAATTAGTCTCTACAAAACTTAGACACAAGTCATAACTTAATATACTATGACCAATGAAAAGCCTAAAAAAGAATATCATGACTCAGGTGACTGGTATACAATCAATATGTAAACTTGTTTAGGCATAACACTGGCTGAACAATCAAGTTCATTAGTAAGCAGAAAATGAAAAATAACTACGAATCAGTAGTGATATACTCTCTAGCTCCTCCTGCCTTTGTCAGGTTTCTGTAATTACCATGGAATTCGGGAGATTCATAGCAGAGATTCACTGATTGGTCTGACCACTGACAGAGACTGAGGATGATTCATATCTTGGCAGGGATCCATCATACTGGCCCCAAATGTAAGTACCCAGCTGATTAAACTACTACCTATAATCAGTCTGTAACGCTATCGAAAGAATAACCCATAGGGGCAGCCAGGTAGCACAGCGAGTAAGAGCACCGGCTCCAGTGTTGAGAAGACCTGGAGATCGAATCCCGGGTTCAGACACTTAGCACCCACCCAGAAACACCTGGCCGTGTAACCTTGAGCAAGTTACTTAACCCCAATTGCTTAGGGGCGGCCAGGTGGCTCAGCGAGTAAGAGCACCGGCTCCAGTGTTGGGACGACCTGGAGATTGAATCCCGGGATCAGACACTCAGCACCACACCCAGAAATAATTGGCCGTGTAACCTTGAGCAAGTTACTTAACCCCGATTGCTTAAAAAAAAAAAAGAATAACCCATGGTTGTGGGGAAGATACAGGATTCCCTAGCTGGGGGAATTCCAGACTTTACACCTATCTATTTCACAAAGTGATTGCAAGGATCTTTGGATGATTTATACAAATTATATGTGGTTATACATATTAAAAGATGTCAAAATTATGTGATTTGCCATTTAGATTTAGCAATCTTTTTTTTTTTTAATGAAAAAAGGAACAATGAGTTATTTACTTCTCTCTTTTTTTAAAACAAAAACTCTCACAGGTTGTCAGACTAGACCTGAAAATAAATAATCTCCAAAAATGAGTTTTTCTATGGAGAATCATCTGAGAAAAAAATTCAAAAGTGTCTCTAAGGTGGGACAAACCTGGAAATGTGATGCCAGATTAAAAAGACAAGAGAACGGTGAGGAGAAATATTCCAGGTAAGCAAAATTTTGTGAAGGGAAAGCTCCCCGTAAGATCATGAATGTAACAAATAAGGAAGAAGTTAGTATATGACCAGTCCTTCTAACCTTCCAGAGAGAATCTGTCAAGAATCTATATAAATATAAATGCCCAAAGAAAGAACTTCAGACTATATTCAGACTTGTGTAAATGTAGTTGAATTTACTCAATTAAGATATTTTCCAAGTATAAGGAATGTGGGAAGTTCTTTAGGTAAATTCAAACAAAATACATAATTAAAACAACACTGAGGTACATCTATAAGATTGGCTAACAGGACTGAAAAGGAAAATGACAAATGCTGCAGGGGATGTGGAAAAATAGGGATACTAATGTACTGCTGATGAAATTGTGAACTGGTCCAACCATTCTGAAGAATAATTTGGAACTATGCCCAAAGGGCTATAAAACTGTGTATAACACCCTTTGACCTAGCAATACCACTACTAGGTCTGTACCCTAAAGAAATCAATGAAGAAAAAGAAAAGGACCCATTTTTGCAAAAATATTTATAGCAGCTCTTTTAGTGGTGGCAAAGAATTGGACATTATGGGATGTTCATCAGTTGGGGAATGGCTAAACAAGTTGTAGTACATAATTGTGATGGAATATTACTTTTCTCTAAAAAATGACAATCAGGATGGTTTAGGAAAAACAGGGAAAATCTATATGACTTGATGCAAAGTGAAGAGAGCAAAACCAGAAGATCATGGTACACGATAACAGCAATCTTGTGATGATAATTAACTGTGAAAAACTTGGCTGCTCTCATCAGAACCATGATCCAAGATAACTCTGAAGGACTCATGATGAAAAATGCTGTCCACCCTCAGAGAGAACTGATAGGCTCTGAGTACAAATCGGAGTAATATTTTTTTCACTTTATTTTTATTGCCTTTATTTTTGGTGACGTGGTTAATATGGAAATGTTTGCATGATTTCACATATATAACTGACATATTGCTTGCTTTCTCAGTGGTTGGTTGGAAGAGTTGGGAGGGAGAAATTGGAACTCAAAACTCAAAAAAAAATAATGTTACAAAATAAATAATTTCTATAAAGAAATATTATGGGTGACTATGGGGAAAGAAAAGACAATACCTGTAGAGAGAAAATGGAGACTAGCATGGAAAAGTTAAGCATTTACTTCAAAATTCAGACCATCAACAAAACTAAAGGCACTTTTCTTCTGTTTCACAGGGGGACAGCACCAAGGTTGTATTTCTTGAGCTATGAAATCTTTTACTCAAACTCTTGCTAAGCTAATGGCCATCTATGTGAAGGAGTGAGCTGTTAGGCTCTGGGAAATTTATAGATGAATGGTAGACAGAATCCACTTAAGGCCATGAAAGCAAGCCCTTATCTAAATGACAAATGCAAAATTTGTAAAGCTAGTTATGGAGCAACCTCTTCTGCCTGCCCTAACTCCTTTCCCTTATTATACTTCCTTTACATCTTATACAAACTGCAGTGTGCGAAGATGTACTAAGCATAGATCTGGAAGCAGAACTGATGCATAATTCTTTGTCTCCTCACCAATTTCTATGGTGGAATCCCAGGAAAATGAGGAAAACTGAAGTCTTACTAACACCTCAGAAATGTGATGTTTTGCATCTGAATGCTCTATGTGGTACTGATGAGTACCCACCGTACCCAGGAGCTGATTTGAGAATGCAAGTTCCTTTGCTTCCTACATGGGTAGTGGGCGACCCTACTTGAGATGCAGACTGGAAAACCTAAGCACCACTTATCTTCAGGCTTTGTCATGCTGCCACCAGCTATCAAGAAAACATCCTTTACAAAATTTCAAAATGTCAGCTTTGTCTATAAACCTCTATGGTTTTCCCCCTTATATGGTGGAGTTGTGAACTGATTCAACCATTCTTTAGAGCAATTTGGAACTATGCCCAAAGGGTTACAAAACCATGCATACCCTTTGACCTAGCAATGCCACTACCAGATCTATATCCAAAAACACATTAAAAAAAAAAGTACATGGTTTCCCCCTTCTATGGTTGCTTTCATATTAAAGAATCACTTATCAGAAGAACATGCAGAGCTAAAGGGTAGTGGGAACTGGCAAAAGAGACTAACTACATCTTTTCTCATGTACTAACAGATTCCATCATAGCATGATTCACTGTAACCTTCACCTCATTAACATGGTACTTCAATCACTGATCAACCTATATAGACAACAAATGAAATTAATGCTCTAAGAAGCCTTGTACCTTTAAAGAAATAACTGTCTCCCTCTCCCCTCCCATGCTAGAAAAAAAATGCTGGACTTAGAGGCCTTAAACATTTCTTCCATTAGTGTATCTATAAATAGCAACTTCCTTCAGGAATATGACATCAGGGTGGAACAAAAGACTAGGGATCCTAATTCCCTATTAAGAAATCAAGCAACCCCAGAACAATGAATGATGGCAAGTAAAGGACAGGGATTGGCAGAGGTCATCAACTCTTATCATGCCTGCCCATCCTGAGTGGCTCTGGTCTGTCCAGAAGTTTACCACATGGAATCCACCCAACATGCCAGAAGCTTTCCTTAATTACTCCTGACATCATCAAGGTACCAGTGTGGCACATGGGGTGCTGACCTACATTATATTTTATGCTGTCCCAAAACTGAACTATTTTTTACATATTTCCCTGATGGCATCTTTTACTACTGTTCTTTCTCAACAATCCTTGTTTCATGTTGGAGCATGCTCATAACCAACGTACATATCCGTTTTTCCCTGTGTGAGGGCAGTCTTCCATTGGATTGAAGGAATTTCAGTTCCATGGAGGATTTTCAACTCTTCTAAGATGGTTGTATCCTGCATCTTTTAGCATTGTAACACTGATGTCTTTATTGAAAAGATGGGCCTGTATTTCTAGAAGTCTGAATTTATAAAAAGAACTTAGCAATTTCCTGAAGGGATTCCAGACTATTATTTTACTTTTGTGTAATTTTAGACCGAAGATATCCATTTGAACTCTATGATATATACACATAAACACACACACATGCAGAAATATATAGGTAGATACACATCCACATAATGATGGACAAGCTCTACAGGTTTTCCATCCAACTACATGATGTAATCTGGGCAGCAGAAATTCTTTACTTTTTTTTAATTGGCATTTAGTTGGGGGTGGGGGTGGGGAGGCTTGGTCATTTTTTGTTTTCTAGGTTGTCTTTTTATTTTAGTTGCATGGTAGATTCATTGATTTGTTCTCTTTTTATTGACAAAATTATTTAAATATATATTCTCCCAAGAAATTTTGGCATGTTGTTTCATTGTTGTCATTGTTTTTAATGAAATTGTTTCTATGCTTTGTTCTTAAACCCATTCTTTAAGACTGTTAGATTTCAATTGATTTTTTCTTTTTTTAAAATTTATTTAGTATTTTATCTTTCCACAATTACATGTAAAGCAAATTTTAGCATTTGTTTTTGAAATTCTCAGTTACAAATTTTCTCCCATCCTCCCCTCCACGCACCTCATTGAGAGGGCAATCAACTGAATATAGATTATACATGTATAGTCATGCAAAACATTTTCATATTCGTCATATTGTGAAAGAAAAAAGACAAAAAGTCCCCAAGAAAAATAAGATTTAAAACTTATGTATCAATCTGTATTCAGACACCATCAGTTCTTTATCTGGGGATGGATAGCATTTTTTATCGTAAGTCCTTCAGAATTGTCTTGGATTGTGTATTGCTGGGAATAGCTAAGTCATTTGTAGATAATCATCTTACAATATTTTTGCTGCTACTTTGTAGAGAGTACATTTTACTTTGCATCAGCTCATGTAAGTCTTTCCAGGTTTTTCTTGAAAGCATCCTGCTCATCATTTCTTATAGCAAAATAATATTCCATCACAATCACATACCATAACTTGTTCAGCCATTTGCCAGTTGGTCAGCATCCTCCCAATTTCTAACTTCCTGCTACCAGAAAAGAGCTGCTATAAATATTTTTGTACATACAGGTAATTTTTCCTTTTTTTATATATCTCTTTTTGGATACAGACTTAGTAGTGGTATTGCTAGGTCAAAGGGTATGATGCATAGTTTTATAGTCCTTTGGGCACAGTTCCAAGTTGCTCTTAAGAATGGTTGAATCAGTTCACAATTCCACCAACACTGCATTAATATCTCATTTTTCCCACATCCCCTCCAACATTTTACATTCTCCTTTTCTGTTGCATTGGCCAATCTAATACGTATGAAGTGGTAGCACTTCAGAATTGTTTGAATTAGCATCCTTCCACTCAATGATGATTGGAGCACCTTCTCATATGAATATAGATAGCTTTGATTACTTCATTTGAAAACAGTTTATATTTTGATCATTTATCAATTGGGGAATGGCTCCTATTTTTATAAATTTGACTCAGTTCTCTATACATTTGAGAAATGAGGCCTTTATCAGAATAACTTGCTTCAAATGTTTTTTTCCACAGTTGATTGCTAAAAGTATCTCCCTCCATCCTATTCCATTTATTCTATTCTCTCTCCTCTCACCTTGTCATACCCCAAAAGTGTTTTGCTTCTGAGTACCACTCCCCCAATCTGCCCTCCCTTCTATTACACCCACCCCTTCTTTTCTTGTCTTTCCCCTCCTATTTCCTGCAGTGTAAGATTGACTTCTATACCCATTTAAGTGTGTGTTATGCTCTCTTTGAGCCAATTCTGATGAGTAAAGTTAATTTATTCTCTCCCTTGCCAAATCCCTCCTTCCCCTGCATTGTAAAAGCTCTTCCTTGCCTTTTATGTGAGATAATGTATGCCATTCTATCTCTCTTTCCCCTTTCCCCAGTACATTCCTATTTCTCACCCCTTAGTTTTATTTTTTTAGATATCATCGCAATCATATTCAACTCACACTTGTGCCCTCTATCTATATATACTCCTTCTAACTGCCCTAATAATGAGAAACTTCTTACGAGCTACAAGTATCACCTTCCCATGTAGGAATGTAAACAGCTTAACACTATTAAGTCACTTATGATTTCCCTTTCCTATTTACCTTTTAATGCTTCTCTTGAGTCTTGTATTTGAAAGTCATATTTCTTATTCAGCTCTGGTCTTTTCATCAGAAATGCCTGAAAATCCTCCATTTCATTGAATGTCCGTTTTTTTTTCCCTGAAGGATTATACTCAGTTTTGCTGGGTAGGTGATTCTTGATTATAATCCTAACTCCTTTGCCCTCTATAATGTTATATTCCAAGCCCTCTAATCCTTTAATATAGAAGATGCTAAATCTTGTGTTATCACTCCACAATACTTGAATTGTTTCTTTCTGGCTGCTTGCAATATTCTCTCCTATACCTGGGAGCTCAGGAATTTGGCTATAATATTCCTGACAGTTTTCATTTTGGGATCTCTTTCAGGAGGTGATTGGTGAATTATTTCAATTTCTATTTTACCCTCTGGTTCTAGAATATCAAGGCAGTTTTCCTTGATAATTTCTTGAAAGATGATGTCTATGCTCTTTTTTTGAACATGCTTTCAAGTAGTCCAATAACTTAAAAATTATCTCTTCCTGCATCTATTTTTCCAGGTCAGCTGTTTTTCCAACATGATATTTAAATTGTCTTCTATTTTTTTCATTCTTTTGGTTTTCTTTCATTGTTTCTTGATTTCTTGTAAAGTCAATAGCTTCCATTTGCTCAATTCTAAAGGATTTTTTAAAGTGAGCTTTTGCATCTTCTTTTCCATTTGGCCAATTCTACTTTTTAAGCAATTGGGGTTAACTTGCTCAAGGCCAGGTGTTTCTGGGTGGGTGCTAAGTGTCTGAGCCCAGATTTGATCCCAGGTCATCCCGACTCTGGGGCTGGTGCTCTTACTCACTGTGCTACCTGGCTGCCCTAAATTCTACTTTTTAAGGAGTTTTTTTCCTTCAGTGAATTTTTGTACCTCTTTTTCCATCTAGCCAATTATACTTTTAAAGGCATTCTCCTCACTGGCTTTTTGTGCCTTTTTTACTATTTGATCTAGTCTGTTTTGTACTAGGTGTTATGTACTTCAGTATTTTTTGTGTCTCCTTTACCAATCTGTTGACTCTTTTTTTTCAATATTTTCTCGCGTCACTCTCATTTCTCTTCCCAATGTTTCTTCTACCTCTTACTTGATCTTCAAAATCCTTTTTGAGTTCTTCCATTGCCGGAGACCAATGCATATTTTTCTTGGAGGCTTTGGATGTCAGAGTTTTGACTTTTCTGTCTTCTGAGTGTATATTTTGTTTTATCTTCCTTGTCACTAAAGTAGTTTTCTATGGTCAGAATTTTTCTGTTGTTTGCTCATTTTTTCAGTCTATTTTTTTTTTTTTTTACTTTTAACTCTTTGCTATAGTGGGGCTCTGCTTCCAGGGTAAAAGGTGCACTGTCCCAAGCTTCAGAGATACTTCTAGGGACGTGTAAGTTTTCAGTTCTTCCAAGGTGGTATAATCTAAGGAGAGGTGTGTTTACTACTTTCCTAGTCTGAGTGACCACAAGCACTCTTTTCTGCCCTGGAACTGTGATGAGGGTCCCTGCTCCACTGAGGTTATAACCTCGGGTGTGCTAGCTCCAACTTGCCCTGGGATTGCCACCCAGATCTAAGTGTGGACATAGCAACAAAGTCCTGCCCCCAGTGCCAGCAGAGACCCATGTAATCTTATGACCTGTTGTCTGACCTCGTTTGTGGGCTGAGAGCTTTGGAAGCAGCCCCTGTCACTGTTAACTCAGTGGCTCTCAAGGTCTACTCCTGGTTTCCTTGGGCCTGATCTGTGCTTGCATGGATTGGGCTGGACTGCATTCTACTATCACCCCAATGTAACAGACCTTTCTTGCCAACTTTCTAAGTTGTGTTTTGCTGAAAAATTATTTCATCCCATCCTTTTTGCATTCTGCCACTTTGGGATTTTTTTATGGCATTATTTAAAGGTCTTTGGAGGGATTTCAGAGAGTCCTTGAGAATCCTTGCCTCTTCTCTGCCAGTGTGACTCTTCCTTTCTGATTAATTTTGAATTTTTTCAAAGGTCCTTTATTAAGTACAGTTTTTTATTGCATTATATGAGACTGCACTATGCAATTACATATTATGAGATGTAGTTACTATTTCTGAGTTTTGGATTTTTTTCCCCATTTTTGAGGATTTTATGCCCTAATATATAATTTTCTATTCCCATTCAATATTCTCCAATGTCCTATTATATCTAACTTTTTTCTAAATTCTATTCCAGTCCTTCATTATTTTTTTGATAAGATTTATCTGTCTGACTAATTAATTTGTCCTTTAAGAATTAAGATGATATCCATTGGGTGCATATGTTTAGTACTGATATTAATTCATTGTCTATGGTACTTCATAGCAAAATGTAGTTTCCCTGTTTATCTTTTAATTAGATCTATTTTTTGCTGTTTTTTTTTTCTTTTTTTGTCTTAGACCATAATTGCTACCTGACTTTTTTTGGATGTAGCAGAATAGATTCTGCTCTATCCACTTGTTTTAATTCTGTTTACCTATTTCAAATGAGTTTCTTATAGACATGTTAGATTCTGGCTTATAATCCAATTTGCTATCATTTTCTGTTTTATGGGCAAGTTCATCCCACTCATGTTCTCAGTTATGATTGTTATGTACTTCCCTCCATCCTATTTTCTTATACTTTTTGTCTCTTTCCCCCATCACTTCTTTAAGTGATTGTTTCAGTTGTGACTAATTCTGCCCACCTTCCTTCTTTCTGTTTTCCTATTGGGTAAAATGTATTTCTGTACAAAACTATGTTTGTGTATATGTATTCTTCCCTTCTTTGTGGTCAGATGATTGGGGTTCAAGTGTCACCTGTTCCCCTCCAAACCCTCCGCTTTGTTGTATACATTTCTACTTTCACACCTCATTTATGTGAAATAAATTTCCCCATTCTTTCTCTTCCTTCCTCTAGTCAATAGACATTTATTATGCACTAAGTGCCAGGCATTGTGCTAAGTGCTGAAATGCAAATACAAAATAATCTAATCCTCCTTGCTCTGGGGAGCTTACAATATAATGGGGGGAAAACACAAAAAAGCAGGGAGGGGGGATAGGGAAAAAGGTATGCAACTTGGCACCATGGCTGTCTCATAGTACAAATGGGTAAGAAAGGAGATATCTGAGCAGAGTCCCCTCCTTAAATGGATATTTTTGGAGTTCATGAGTCCACTCTCATGAAGTGGCATACCAAGTGGCAGAGGGAAATGATGAGGTGGTATACCAAGGTTGGGAGAATTTTGCAGGATGTTTTCCTAGTAATGAGCTTCTTGGACCATGGTGAAGTCAGAGAAGTCTAAGTAGAGCATTCTTCCTCTCCTTTTCTCACCTCTCCCACTGTATTTCTCTTCCTCATCCTTTCCATTATAAGATCAACAAAACCTAACAGAAACGCTTGTAGACCCTCAGCTGGGGTTACATGTATCATCTCTCCATAGAAGAATGTAAAGACTCACTTTAACGCATTATGATCACACAGTCCGTGTTTATTTTTTACGCTTCTCTTCAGTTCTGCATTTGCAGGTCAGATTTTCTACTCAGATAAGGAATTCTTGGCTGTAGACCTAGATTATTGGCCTTCTGGAATATCATATTCCACGTTCTTCTTAGTGGCTGCTAAAGTATGATCCTGACTATAGTTCTGTGATACTTGAATTATTTCTTTGTGGATGCTTGCAATTTTTTTTTTCAACCTAGGAGCTCTGGATTTTGGCTGCAATGTTCCTAGGAGTTTTCGTTTTGGGTCTTCTTTCAGTAGAGAACCAGTGGATTCTATTTCCATTTTGTCCTCTGATTCTAAGAGATCTGGGTACTTTTAAGATTTCCTGAAATATGATATCTGGACTTTTTTTAGTCATTGTTTGTAGGCAGTCCACTTATTGTGAGTGATTTCCAGGTCACTTTTTTTTTTTTTAAGCAATTGGGGTTAAGTAACTTGCTCAAAGTTACACGGCCAGTTATTTCTGGGTGTGGTGCTGAGTGTCTGATCCTGGGATTCGATCTCTAGGTCGTCCCAACACTGGAACTGGTGCTCTTACTCGCTGAGCCACCTGGCCACCCCTTAGGTCACTTATTTTTGCTATAAGATACCTCATATTTTTTTCCCCTGGTTTTTTTTTCAGTCTTTTCATATTTTACTACTTTTTTTTAAAAAGCAATTGGGGTTAAGTAACTTGCTCAAGGTTACAAGGCCAGTTATTTTGTGTGGGTGCTAACTATCTGAGGCCAGAACCGATCCCAAGCTCTGGGGCCGGCGCTCTTACTCACTGCGCCACCTGGCCACCCCATATTTTACTATTTCTTGATGTCTCATGGAAACATTAACTTCAATTCGGCCAACAGTGTTTCCCTAAATCTCCCTGAATTGTAAAAATGACTCATTGTAACTTTTTCTTGCATTTTCATAAAATGGGGATTTGGTCCAGTGCATTTTTTAGGTCATCATTTTAGGAGGCTCAGTGGGTGAGCTAGCCTGTCCTTTTTCCTGGTACTCCCTTATCTTGGTTAGCTCTATCCCCTGAATCTTCTAATGCTGAAGAAACTCTGTGCCCTGGGAAAATACCTTTTATTCAGTTTTCTCCCATGCATGAATTTGCTGGTGCCAATTAATAGGTTTTCTCAAGAAAATAATCTTTCTACATTCATTGTACCCATACAGTGTTCTGTCCTGTATGAATATTTTGATGTAGAATAAGGCGAGTCATACATAGCAAAAGACCTCCCCACATGCATTGCATTTGTAAGGTTTTTCTGCAGTATGAATCCTATGATGAATTGTTGGATCTGTTTTCTGACCAAAGGCATTCCTACATTAAAAACACTCACAAGGTCTCTCCAGTATGAATTCCATAGTAATGAGTAAAAGCTCTGATAGAAGGCTCTCAACATACATTTTTCTTTCAAGTATGAATTCTCTGGTGCTAAGATTAGTGCTCTGAATAAAGATATTCCTGTATTCACTACATACATAAAGTTTCTATCAAGTATGTATTTTATGATGTGGAATAAATATTGCCTTTTGAATGAAGATCTTCCAATCTTAACTGTATTTATAAAGTTTCTCTCAAGCATGTATTCTCTGGTGCCGAATAAGTTCAGGAGACCAGAGAAAAGTCTTTCCACATTCATTACATGCATAAAGTTTCTCTCCAGTATGAATTCTCTGATGTCTTCGAAGGTATGAATTCTGGCTGAAGGTCTTCCCACATTCATTGCATTCATAAGGTTTCTCTCCAGTATGTGTTCTCTGGTGCTGAGTAAGATCTGCTCTCTTACAGAAGGCTTTCCCGCATTCATTACATTCATATGGTTTCTCTCCAGTATGAATTCTCTGATGATGACTAAGATTAGAACTGCAGACAAAGGCCCTGCCACATTCATTGCACACATAAGGTTTCTCTCTAGTATGGATTCTCTGATGGTCAATAAGGTGTGATTTACAGCGGAAGGCCTTCCCGCATTCATTGCACTTATAAGGCTTTTCTCCAGTATGTGTTCTCTGGTGCTGACTAAGGTTAGTGCTCCGGACAAAGGCCTTCCCACATTCACTACATTCATAAGGTTTCTCTCCAGTATGAATTCTCTGATGAACTATAAGGTATGAATTTTGGCGAAAGGCTTTTCCACATTCATTGCATTCATAAGGTTTTCCTCCAGTATGTGTCCTCTGGTGTCGAGTAAGTCCAGTGGACCGGAGAAAGGCCTTCCCACATTCACTACATTCATAAGGTTTCTCTCCTGTATGAATTCTCTGATGTCTTCGAAGGTATGAATTCTGCTGGAAGGCCTTCC
>NW_027185931.1:767980-782957 GCF_028583685.1 Petaurus breviceps papuanus
GAATTTTCTGATGTTTCCTAAGATATGAATTCTTTTGGAAGGCCTTTCTGCATTCAGTGCATTCATAGATCTTTTCTTCTCTGTGAATTCTTTGGTACAGAGTAAAATCAGTATCTTCAAGGAAAGTCTTCCCACATTCATTATAAGTAGAAAATTTCTTTCCAGTATGTACTTTATGGTTTTCAATACAGTCAAAATTATAGCTAAAGGATTTCTGACATTTATTGTCATTAGAAAATATTTTCTTTAAACAAGTTCTATATTGTTTTACATCTGAATATTTTCTGAAGTTCTTTCTCTGTCTATTGTATTTATGAAGAAGATTCTTTCCTATAAAAAATTGCTTCTGTAGTTGTAGAATAGAGCTTTTGTCATTTTTGTATTCATGGACACTCACTTCATTGGAAGATTTCCTTTTAGTGGTTTTCATTTGTCTTAAATGTTGATCCTCCTTGCTCTGCTCCTCATTTAACCTTGAATAACAATCCCAGCCTCCCCTCAACATCAAGATCCAAGGAGAATCCCTTAAGAGCCTTTTTTTAGATGATTCTTCCATAGTAAGGCCAAACTCTGGCATTGACTCTTTGATTTGAAGCCTAGTGTCTGAATCTGAAAGAAATAAAGACAACAAATAATCTTTCTCCTAGATGAATCTTCTTTTTAAAATTTTTTCTTGTTTCCCTAATTTTCTTAAGTAACAAAGCTGTAGTCAATGATTATATTTACTCAGCATCAATTCTTAGAAGTTACATCTTTTTTTCTGTATTCCTAACTATCACTCCTTATGGCCAGATGCCACAAATTATCCAGATAATCCCCACTGTCACCAGAATAGGAGAACAAAGTAACCAGGAAAATTTCTGTAGCAATGTCTTATGACTTTCATGTTTAGGGTAGAGTCCTAATAATGTAATTACAGGGTAAAAGAAAAGGAAGGATTTTAAAGTTCTTTTATTTTGTTTTCAAAAACACTCCATCAAGTGCCAGCTGTACCAAGAGTGTAAATGCATCCTAGATTTCCAACATTTCAAATGATTTTGTTTTAATTTGGAGTTCCCTGATAAATTAAATTTTTTCATTAGATTACTAATGGGTTCTGTTGTCTTCTTTCTATCAAGAGATGCCTGTTCAGGCGGAGCAAAGATGTGAAGAGGCAGGGATTCGCCTGAGCTCTCTCCACAGCCCCTCTTAGGACCTTTCAGTAAGGCCCTAAGACAAATTTGGGAGCAGCAGGACCAAGAAAAGGGTGGCTTGAAACAATTCTCCCGCTCGAGCCAACTTAGAAGGTTGGCGGGAAAGGTCTATCATGCTGGGATGACCGTGGAGCATAGATCGGACTCCAGGAAACCAGGAGTAGGCCTACAGAGCTACAGAATCAGCAGCGGCAGTGCTGCTTCCAGAGCCCTCCGCCCACAAACAGGGCCAAACAACTGGTCAGAAGGAGATCACAAGAGTCTCTGCTGGCACGGGGGTCAGGACTCAGTTGTTTTGCCCACACTCAGATCTGGGTCTCCCTCTTGGGAGGCAGTCCCAGGGCAGGGAGGAGGGCTAGCACACCAGAGCATGTGGCTGCAGAAGGGCAGCACCCTTATGACCCTTCCAGGGTAGAAAAGAGTGCTTGTGGTCACTCACAGACCAGCGCACAGGTCAGGAGAGGAGCAAATACACTTCCTCTCTAGATTATACCGCCTTGGAAGGCCCCCAGAAGGATCTCTGAAAACAGCTGCACAAAACCCCTAAAGCTTGGGACAGTGTGCTCTGTCCACCCTGGAAGCACAGCACCACTTTAGCAGAGAGTTAAAAGTAAAAAAAATAGACTGAAAAATAAACAAACAACAGAAAATTTCTCATCACAGAATGTTACTATGTTGGCAAGAAAGCTCAAAACACACACTCAAATGAAGATAGCAAAGTCAAAACTCCAACATATGAAGCCTTCAAGAAAAATACGCATTGGTCTTTGGCCATGGAAGCCTCAAAAAGGATTATGAAAATCAAGTAAGAGAGGTAGAAGAAACATTGGGAAGAGAAATGAGAGTGATGCAAGAAAATAATAAAAAAAAGAGTCAACACGTTGGTAAAGGAGGCACAAAAAAACTACTGAAAAAAAAAATACCTTTAAAAACAGACTAGGTAAAATGGTAAAAAAAGGTACAAAAAGCCAGTGAGGAGAAGGATGTCTTGGAAACCAGAATTAGCTAAATGGAAAAAGATATAATTCCTAAAAAATTAGACTTTAGCAAGTGGAAGCTAATGATTCTATGAGACATCAAGAAACAATAAAGCAAAACCAAAAGAATGAAAAAAATAGGAGACAATGGGAAATATCTAGTTAGAAAAATCTAGAAAAGTTTTCTAGACCTAGAAAACAGATTCAGGTGAGAGAATTTTAAAATTACTGGACTACCTGAAAGCCATGATCAGAAAAAGAGCCCAGACATCATCTTTCAAGAAATTATCAAGGAAAATTGCCCTGATATTCTAGAACCATAGTGTAAGATAGAAATTGAAGGGATCCACCAATCATTTCCTGAAAGATATCCCAAAATGAAAACTCCCAAGAATACTATAGTCAGATAGGGGAGAATATTGAAAGCAGCCAGAAAGAAACAATTCAATATTATGGAGTGATAACAAAAGATTTAACAGCTTTGACCTTAAAGGATCATCTACCCAGCAAAACTGAGTATTGTCCTTCAGGGAGAAAAAATGGATATTCAATGAAATAGAGGATGTTCAGTCATTTCTGATGAAAAGACCAGAGCTGAACACATCACTAGCCCATGAAACTCTACTTCAGTATCAGACTACAGGACTAATTAGACATAGGTCTAATTCTTTACCATGTTTCAGAAAGCAGCTTGAGGACTGTAGGAACCAGCTTTGTCTTCTGAGCTAATAAAGAAAACGGGGACATGGCAATCACTCTGGGGCACCTGTCTCCCCTGTAGCTCTTCCTCTGGCACCAACTGGTAAGAATGTATCCATTATGAATCCGCTGATGCCTCAGGAGTGAATCCTAGCCCTGCTCTCTTCCAGGAAGAGTGGGCAGTCTGGCATGGACCATAAGTGAGTATAAGACACACCTGAAAGATGGTGGGCGAAAGGTCACTGAGCAGATAATGGGTTTAAAAATTGGTTCATGTAACTTCCAAATCTCCAGACTTGGAAGTCACCCCATTATTCTTCTAGAGTGCTGTGGATGCCAGCTCTTAGGGAATATAATGTGAATACACAGTAGCAGGTCTAAAAGAGTTCATAAAGGGGCAGCTAGGTGGCGCAGTGAATAGAGCACCAGTCCTGGAGTCAGGAGGACCTGAGTTCAAATCTGACCTCAGACACTTATCACAAAAACTAGCTGTGTGACCTTGGGCAAGTCACTTACTCCCAACTGCCCTCCAAAAAGAAAAAAAGAAAAGAAAAAAAAAGAGTTCATAAAGCCTTTGACCTAGTGACATCACTCTTAGGGGTGTACCCTAAGGAGAGCACTGAAAGTAAATGAAGACCACTTCATAAAAATATAGTGAACTTCAAAACTATTGTTTGTATTGACAGAAAGCTGAAAATAAGTCTATGGTGCAATGTCTGGGTTACAGCTGGACAAAGTCTGGCATATGAAAATACTGTCTGACCTTCATTATTGTGTTTTCCTACTAAATTAAATGGAATAAAAGAAGAAGTATAGGAAGAAGGATGGCATCATGAGAAATACAAGATCAGAAACCATACAATGACTATACATGGCCAAAAAATAAGCAATAGAATACTAAAACTAGGAAACAAAGATATCAGAAGGGAACGCAAAGGCAAACAGGGCACATTTCTTATTATTTCTTTCAATTTAATATTTAAAAGAGAGAAAGAGGATTGATCTGAAGAGCAGCAAGGCAGGCAGTGTTTAAAACACTTGGAGTCCTGTATTAAAAGTTTTCGACAATCATTACATACTTGAAATTTCTCTAATACAAACTGATGTTGAGTCCAATGATTTCTCAGGAGAAAAAGCTAGACTCAACCACTTTATTCTCATAAGGCTTCCTTCCAAAGTCTTGAGTCTGATGTCAAAAACTCAACACATACTCCTTCAGAGAAGAAATTCCCAGTTTAATGATGTTTTTTGAAATTTCTGGCCAGCATCTTCCACTTCACATCAGAAGAAAACAAAGGGATTTCTCACCTTTGATTGACTTCCACATCACTCAGTTATTATTTTTATGTTATTTTCTTGCATTGGAAAGGAGCTGGAAGCCCTTTTTGTGTGAATCCCATTTATGGAGATTCTTCCATACAAATAACTACAGGAATGTACCTTAGAATTGGAGACTAGGAGTCCATGAAGGACACACAAGTCTTGTCTGGGATCACATGGTGGATTAGAATTCACCTATATGTACATGGCCCCATGAAGCTCATCTATCTGTTTTCTGGCAGTACACCAAAGCTTCTGCCATCTGCAGCATATGCATGGGTGCTCACTTTGGTGGAAGGGTTCCTTTTGGAGATTTTGATTTTTCTCCAATGTTTCTACACATTGCTCTAATGTTTTTCTAATATGGCATCAACTAGGCTTCACCAAACTTACAGATAAAAGGAACAATATGTTATGAATCTTCATCGGGATGGTTCAAATATAAAAGTGTCCAGCTAGGTGGTTTGGGTCTAGTCTCTCACTCAAGAGAAAAACAGAAAATGCCCTTGTCATTTTAGACTTGGCTGATAGAGAGTGTTTGCCATTACTGAAGATCTTCCAGTAGAGAGCCTGGGCAGTGTGTCCCCACCCTGGGGTGGGGGGGGGGGAGGATCAGGTACTTTTCTGCTCTGACATTCAAGAATACCATGATAAAGTGATGACTAAAGAATCGAAGAAAGCAAAGAACTATCCCTGAATGAACCTCCTCTGAGACTGGAGGGACAAGAAAAGATGGCTGCTTGAGGGGCTGAGGTGAAGATGCAGTGCCATGTAAGGGCTCATGACAGGCAACCTCAGCGGTTCTTCACAGGTGCAGAGAACTGGAAAATAGCTTCCCCACCAGGAATGACTCTGAGCTTCTGCATAATACAATCCAATCAGCAGGTTTTTACTCACTTACCTGGACGTCTGCTTCTTGGAAATTGAAGCTCAGGTATCTCAGGTGCCTCCCCTTGCACCAACTGAGAGATCACATCTGGCCTGGCAACCACACAGCCTGATCAATGCAAAAAGCAAAGTGGGACAGATGGAGGGAGGGTGGAAGACAGTGACAAAGGGGTAGGGAGGGAGAGAGAGACAAGAGAGAGTGCTCAGAATCCAATCCTAGCTCCCCTCTCTTCCAGGGAATTCAAGGAGGGTCCAGAGGGCAGCACAAGAGACATCTTGTTCTGGTGGGTGTTCCTAGGAAATACAGGGAATGGGGCACAGTGCAGATTTGGGCTCAGCAAGAAAACCGGTTCATAGGACCCCCTTCTTGCTAAGATCCTGTGGAACTCTCCTGTCTTTAAAGGCCCGCACTGGGGGTTTCGGGAGAGCCTCTGGTCAGTTTCTAGCTTTACAAACCCAGAACCCTCCTGGGGACAGCAGCCCGTGCTGGGCATCCTGTCTCTCGGTCACAGAAGCCTTCTTTAGCCCTTTCAGTCTTTTTAAAGCCAAAGCCTCACAGCTAAAGGGCAGACGCGTCCCCAGCACACACTACGGGAGAAAACAGTGACCCTCTGACGGGAGGACGCAGCTCCGGGGAGCCTCCTCACCCAGGCTGACCAGGTTCCTGTAGTTCTCCAGCATCACCTCCCGGTACAGCTGCTTCTGCGCCGGGCCCAGGCAGCCCCACTCCTCCCGGGTGAAGTCCACGGCCACGTCCTCGAAGGTCACTGACTCCTGAAACAGTCCATCATTCATTCAATGGGCTTCCCGGGCCCCGATGGAGAGCGGAGTCTCCTGCCGGGAGCTCATTCCGCCCCCTAACTTACTGAGCTCAGTGTTTTCTGAAAACAGGTTAAAAAGCAGAGCACATGGAGGTGCCCGGAGCTGGGGGAGGGGAGGGAGCCCCTCCAGAATCACGCCCGCGGGTCAGGCGGGGGGCGAGCCGGCCGTCCCAAGGGGCTGCGCCCCGAGCCACAGCCAGAGCCCCGTCTCACTGCCGTCCCCAGCCCGGGGCACAAGGCCTGGCACACAGCCGGGGTCAGTGGCCCTGTCTGCTGGGGAGGGAGGGTCCCGCTCACCTGGGGGGCCATGGCGGCCGCTCGGCTCTTCTGCCCTTAGGCCTGGGCAGGGTCCTCTCCTGGGGAAGAGAAGGGAGCCGTGAGCGAGGCTGGGAGAAAGGGGGCCGTGCCCCTGGGGGGCGGACCGGCAGGGCCAAAGGCGCGGCTGCGGGAACGAAGGAGGGGCGGAGATCCTGAGGCCTCCTGCCGGGGCTTCATGCTGACCCCAAGGCAGCCCTGGCCCCGCTTCCCAGGGGGGTAAACTGAGGCAGCAGCCCCTCCTGGACGTGCAGGCCCCCAGGGGATATCGAGGCAGAGACAAGGCCTGGACGGGCTGGGGGACAATGGAGGGGCAATGGGGGGAGGCGGCCACCTCCCAGGGAGAAGAAGGGGTGTGGCCGGAAGACCACCACGGGGCCTCCGCAGCTGCCCAATAGGCGCCTCGTCTCGCGGAGGGGGCGGGGAAAAGAGGCCCTGGGGCGAGGTGGGGAGGGCGCGCGTGGAGCGCCCCTTCTGCCCTCTCCGCGAAGCCTGAAACAGTGCCGCGCCCCGGGGGCCGCAGCTCTGGCGGGCACCTGGGGCGGGCGATCTGTGGGGCCGCTTCCCCTTCCCACCCATGGGGCAAGTGGCCCTGCCTCACCTCCAGCGCCTAGATCCCCCTCAGGGACCCCCGGCTGGACTGAAATGACCGTCGGGACAAAACGGGGGGGGGGGGGGGGGGGGGGGGGGGGTCTGGAAAGCGGAAGTTACGTCATGCGCTGACTAGGCCTTCTGGGAAACGTAGTTCGGAAGGTGGGAGAGGTGGGTGCGCTTGCGCACTGATTCTGGGCTTCTCCGCCTAGTCCTGCCTGTGTGGCCCAAGCCGGCCTTACTCCAGTCAGCCAGCTGGCCCGGTGGCCCCGGGTCTGCTGTAGAGGCTGGAGGGCCTGAGTTTAAAGGCAGCAGAGGCACTCCCTTAACCTGGTGTCTGCCTCAGTTTCCTCGTCTGACACATGGGGTCCGCCCCCAGCGGTTAGTAAAGCCCTTAGAGCAGTCCCTGTGTGAGGGAGCCGAGCAGCCCTCCCCACTCGGGCCGCGACCCCCTGGTCAGACGCATGGCTTGTCATGACCCAGCCAACCAGCATTTATTAGGCGCCGCGTAGAGTCCGGTGCGGTCACGTGGAGGGCTTGGGCCGACAGCTGGAGGCCTCTTCCCAAAGGGACCGCAGAGAGAAAGAAGGCGCTGGGGGCCGTGCAGACAGCGGGACCCCCACTGTGCTGGAGAGCTCTGCCCCACCGGGATGTCCCCGGACAGTGACCGCTGCACACAGCTGTCTGCGACTCCGGAGCCCCCCAAGACCTGGTTGATCTCCCAACCTCCCGATGGCCTGCCCTCTGTTCACTTTCCTATCTCTCTCCCCCGTTAGACTTCGAGCCTTTACTAATCACCTACCAGCCTCCCTGGCCACTGCTAAAGTTGTCCCAAAGTTGTGGAAAACTCCATACATGGGCGTATCTCCCTTGGTTCCTTGGAGTTGCCGGCCAATTGCCCATCTGCCAAAGCCAATTTTGCATTTCTTGATTCACCAAGGTGGGAAGAATTACTCTCCAGGAGAATTTTGGAATCCCCTGGATTGATGAGGGATAGCTCCCAATAGGTTCAGCAGGAACTCTGATCGTATCTAAGACCAGAAAACCTTCGCGTCTGGAAAGAATTCAAGGTCTCTCCTTAGTTGGAGTGAGAGTTGTCGAAGTTGATTGTTACGCTTCTATAGAAGCGGGCCAGAGTCCTTAGGGGACCTGCAAGTGAGAGGGGTACAGGCTTTTACTTTGAAAGGGTAGGGCTGCCATTGTCAGGGCGGACCAGACGGGAGGGGCCTCAATGCATAGATAAAGGTTAGGGCTGACTGAGAGGAACTTGTGACTACAGTGCATAGACAGTTTAGATGAGATTTGGGCCAGACCAGAGGAGACATGGAGAGATTAAGTAAGAACAAAGAAGTCACAAGGTGTTGCCTAGGCAGAGTGCAGATAGGGGGAAGGGACAGAGTTTGAGGTTGGGAAAGGGATTTCACAGATTACAATTTTACAATACAAATTGCAGTTACAACTGCACAGACTGGTCTTACAAATTGGTTCCACAAACTGACCTAGACCCCAGGTACCCCGTCAGTTCTGTACAAAAAGCATGCACACTTTGCACTGTATGTGTCCTCCGGCCATGCAATGTTAACAAACACTGCCAAAGCTCAAAAAGTGGTCCTGAGTGGAGAAAAGTTTAAGAAGCCCAGCTCTAGGTTGGGGAATTCCCCCAAAGTGCCAAACTCTCAGAACTCAAAAAAAGGCAAAGGAAAAATCCCTGGTCCCAAGGAGCTAATGAAGGGAGAAGAAGGTTTAGGACACAGCCCTAGGACCAACCCCCAGTTAGCAGGTGTTACCAGGCACAGCACCCAACAGTCCAGAAGGAGGAAATGAGGGTTTCCACTAGGCTGTTGCCAGTATCAGCAGAAGAAAGGGGGCCTATGTGAAAGACGTTACAGAGGTAAAATCAACAGGCCTTAAGGATTGCTGTGACCCAAATAGTAGTAGGGAAGTTAGGAAGGAGGGAAGATGTGTGAGGAAAGATAATGAGTTCACTATGGGATGTATGGAATTTAAGATGTCTACAGAACACCCAGTTCAAAATGTTCATTAGTGTTCAGAGTTGGAGATGTGAGACTGGAGGTCAGCAGAGTGGTTAGGACTGGAGGAGTACATGTGAAAATCCTTAACATGGAGATGACAATTGAGTTCATCGAATGCATGTGGTCAACAAGTGAAATAATGTAGAGGGAGAGATGAAGAGAAGAGGGCAGCCACAAGCAACAGGCATGACTTGGATAAAGATCCAGTAAAGGAGCCTGAGAAGGAATGGTTAGGCAGATAAGAGAACCTGGGGAGAATGGTATAATAAACTTCAAGAGTCAGAAGTGTCAAGGAGGCTGATCAACCATGTCAAAAGCTGCAGAGAGATCAAGAAGAGGATTGAGAAAAAGCCAATGGACTTGGCCACTAAGAGATTATTGGAACCTTAAAGAGAACAGTTTCAGTTGAATGATGAGATTGGAGCTCTAAGTAGAGTGAGAGGTAAGGCAATGGATGTGCCTACTGCAGATGAGCTTCTCAAGAAGTTTAGGCATACAGGGTGGCTAGGTGGTGCAGTGGGAAAGCACCGGCCCCAGAGCCAGGAGGACCTGAGTTCAGATCCGGCCTCAGACACTCAACACAAAAAAACTAGCCATGTAACCTTGGGCAAGTTGCCCCAATTGCCTGCCAAAAGGCAAAAAAGAAGAAGAAGAAGTTTAGCCATAAAAGGCCAGAGAGATATGGGATGACAGTTTCTGGGGAAGGATGAATCAAGCAAATATTTCTGAAGAAGAGGGAGACAACAGAAAAGCAGCCAGTAGACTAGAAGAGAGAGAAGATAAGCAACGGAATGGGCTCACTTGTAGAGGCTCACATTGACCTTGGCAAGAAGGGAGGGAAAGGAGGAGCAAACAGTGTCAGAAGGCATCTGAGTGACATAAGATCAAGAGGAGTGGAGAAGGGAATGGCCTCTGCAATGCCAAGCAAAGGCAACTTCCCAAGGTTCAAAATACCAGCATAGCTGCTCTCCATTTTATTCAGTGACAAAGTAAGAACAGAGAGAATCAACATATAGCATAATTCAAAATGCAGCATTTACCAAGTGTGATTTAATCAAGTACTACCCCACCCCAGGACATTACATTCATTTAATCAGTCACAAAGTCCCTCTTCTAAATACTACTCCACCCCTAGGCTGTATATTTATTTAGTCCATCACAAAGCCGCTGTTCTCAAATGGAGATTAGTTTCCAATCATAACTAAAGTACATTCATTTTTTTAATCACAGAGCACAAAAAGGTCAAAAGTTCCCCACCCTTGGATCACAATTGAATCTACCCCAGAGTTACAACAAGCTTAAGCACAGCATTTACTACCCAAAGAGAGGTCTTTTCTTCATCTTGACACAAGGCAAGTTCTCAGCAATCTTTGTTCCTGGGGAGACATAGCTTAGCAAGATCACAAGATACATTGCCAGTCTCTTCGTTAATTCATCCTCTGTCTGCAGAACAGTCCTAGGACCCCTGAAAACATTAGCAAAACCCTCTTCCAGGATTTCTGTAAACATACAACAAGAAAATCCTTCTTCAGGGCTTCTGAACCAACAGCAAGGTTCCAAGAATTCTGCAACAACAGGACTGTCCTTCAGTGGACAGAATTCACTCTCTGTCTGCAGAACAGTCTCAGGAGCTCTTAAGCAACAGCCAGGTTCCAGAACTTCTGCAACAACATGACTGTCTTTCACCAGTGGACAAATCTGGCAAAACAACATCAAAACAGACAGACAAAGTACCAGCAAAACAGCCATGTCTCCTCAGTCCTTGGCAGCTCTGGGTGGCAGCTCTCAAAAGTCCAGGGCAATTCAAAGTGGCCCTCAGCAATCCTCTCAGTCTATCTCTGCCTCCAAGGTGCTGCTTCCAAAAAATTCTCCTGTCTCTCTCTTGTGTCTCTCCAAATCTATGGCACCAGCTCCTCCTAGTTCAGCACTCTCTTTTCACGTCAACAAGTCCATCCCACAATTGGGATTCACAAGCTCTGGGTTTTAACACAATCAAACCAAAAACCAAGCCAATACAGGGGGATCTTTAAATTACATTACTATTACAGCCTCATATGAGCCAATGTTCTCAGCTGAGAGGGTGAGAGGATGAGGAACCTGGGGAAGTTTGAGAAGAGATGGAAATGTTTGGAAAAACCACTTGGTGAGGATGGCAAGTTCATTAGGGAGGTGTAAAAGGGATGCCCGGCAGCAGAGAGGGCCAGAGGAGCTTGTGAAACAGCAGTCTGTAGTGGACCAAGGTCAGGAGGATGGTATGAAGTTCTCTTCCTTTGTTCAGGTGTGTGGTGTGAGTGATAAGAAGACATGGCACTCAAGAGAAGAAAACAGTGTAGAGTTGAACTGGTTCATCAAAGGCTCAAGATGTGGACAGAAGGAGAATATAGCTAGTCCCAGGGTGATGACTTGGGAGAGATCTGAGGGCTTGAGGGAGTGGAGGTAGCAGTGTGGATGAAGAACCAGGTGTGGTAAGGAAGACACAGAGGTGGAAAGCCAATAGAATGTGATCAGATAAGGGCATTTGGGAGTTCTTGAATACTGAAGTGGTGAATAAATGGGTAATAGCAAGATAAAAAGGGGGTGAATACATGGGTAATAGCAAGATAAAAAAGAGGTGAATATATGGCTAATAGCAAGATAAAAAGGGGTGAATATATGGGTAATATCAAGATTAAAAAAGGGGTGAATATATGGGTAATATCAAGATTAAAAAAGGGGTGAATATATGGGTAATAGCAAGATAAAAAATATGACCATCTTTGTGTGTGGCTGATTAAAGAAATTCACATTGAAATGACACCAATGTACTACCTCACACTCATCAACTTGGCCAGGAAAGAAAAGAAATCTGGGAGAGATTTCCATTTTGGGAGAGAAGTATAAAGACAGGTACAATGAGAGAATTAAAAAAACCAAACCAAACCAACTGTTAGCATGCTTTTGGGCTGTAGGCAGCAAAAATGGCATTCAGTCAATAAAAAGAAGCATTTATTCAATACAATACACTAAATCTTTACTAAGAATTAGGCTTACAGACAAAAAAAGAAATAACACTTTATCTCAGAGAGCTTACATACTAATGGAGGAGCTAACATTTCCACAAACAAGTTAATTGAAAATATATACACAGACACATAAAATTACATGGGGCAGCACTAACAACTGAGGCATCAGGAAAGATCATCTGTGGGAAGTGACCCTTGAGATGAGATTTGAAGGAAGTTAGGAATGTCCTGAGGCAAGAGCAAGGCATAAAAGCATTCTGGGTATGTATAGAGGGATGGAGGGAGAGGGCAGGATGTTTGCCATACATGGAAACAACAAGGTGAAGCAAGTTTGACTGGAATGTAGAGTGAGGGGAAAAGATGGGGTAGAGCCAGGAAGGGAAAGACTACCACAGCCAGACAAGCTTGTGTTTTATTGTAGAGGCAATATGTTCTTCACTTAGCTTGAGGTGACACAGAGGAGAGAGTACTGGACAGAAAGTCAGAATGGCCTGAGTTCAAAGCTTGTCTCAGAGAAGAGAGCAGTGAGGCTCTGCACAAGTCACTAACGTTTTTCTGCCTTTGTTTCCATGTCTATAAAATGGATATAACAGAACATCTGCCTCCTAGGGTTGTTGTGAGGATCAAATATGTTTTGCAAAAGAGCTTTGCAAACTTTATAGTGCTAGATAAATGTCAGTTACCACCACCTCCACCTCCATCACCTCCACCATCAGCACCACTACTACATTGTCAGGGTTTTGCCATCCCAAGGCTTTTCTTTCATATGAATTATGGCTAGAGAATCTGAGTTGGAAAACAGGTTATGGACATTCTAATACAATGTTGACCTAAAAAAGAATCCACTGGATGACAGTTCTGAGAAAGTCATTGAAATCACCCTAAGCTTGAGGAAATAGACATGGGAAGAACTCAGTACCACCCATAGTAGTCCATTAAACTTTTAGATATTTCCTTTATGTACAATGTTTTTCCTCACATCAAGACTAAATTTGTCTTTGCAATTTTGTGTAAAGAGAAATATAAGTTGGGGTGCCCTACTATGTGGGCTCAGTGCTTATTTCCTAAGGCTCTAGCCTACACAAGCCAAGCTCCTTTCTTTTTTTTTTAAAGTCATTGAGGGCAGAGCCAAGATGCTGTTTGAGAGGCAGCCAGGAGGGGCATGGATAGAGCACTGGGCCTATGGTCAGACACTTACTAGCTGTGTGACCCTGGGCAAGTCACTTCCCTCATGTACCTCAATAATTCGTGCCTTATTCTACACTCTAACTCCATTACCTGTGTCATACAGTGGATAGAACATTGCATCATTGCCTTCTGCAGTCGTGGATGATCCCTGTATTGATCACAATTCTCACAGCTTTCAAAGCTGACTTTTGCAGAGTTATTTGTATAAACTGGTCTGCTAGTTCTGCTCCTTCTTCAGACTTTAGAAAAGTCTTCCAAATTGCTTTTACAATATTGATGTCAGTAGCATTTTCTTTTTGTTCTAAGCCTTTCCACGTCTCCTTGAAATCATCTGTTCTTCTGTCTTTTACAGCATGGTAGTACTCCATCAACATTTATAAACCATCCCTTCAGCCACTCCTCAGCTGAGGAGTAAGCCTTTCATTTTCAGTTCTTCCTACTGCAAAAAGAGCTGCTATAAATATACTTGTCCATATAGGACCCTTTCTTCTTCCTTTGGTCTCTTTTGGATAAAGGCCTAGCCGTGGGATTGCTGGGTCAAGGGTCACATAATCTTTATGGTTACACCCATTCACGTGTCCACAGGCAGTGCACCAACAGGCCTGTTGGGCTACAGCCCTTCTGACATCGATCATTTCCCTTTTTTGTCTCTGATGAGTTCGGGGTGGAATCTGAGGATTGCTTTGATATGCATCTCTCTGATTAGCAGTGATCTGGAGCCCTGTGTTTTAGCTAGCCGGGTGGCTCTGTTTCAGACACGGTGTTGTATGGTCTCTTCTGGACATCCAGTCGGAGAAGTGGCTGCGTGGTCAGCAGAGACAGGGCAGGTAAGTGCTATCTGAGAGTCATCTGCATGGGGATGTAAGCAGAGCTGGCTCAGGACCTGAGCTCACTGCCCACCCACTCCCCACTTAGGAGGGGCCAGGACCAGCTCAGAGGTTGCGGATCCTGGATCCTTGGCTGACCGCCTCGTCTCATTGGTCAGTTCTCCCTGGACCCTCCATCTTGTGAAAGGAAGAACCTGGGTCGGGGCATCTTGTTCTGGGCCCACCCAACCCTTTCACTGACTTTCTGGCCCTCCCCCTCTCTGCGGGGGCAGGCACTAGATTTGTGTCCCAAGTCTGGCACACAGTAAGCGCTTAATAAAGGCCAGTTTCCTTCTCCCTTGCTAAGTCTGATGAAGTCCAGGGCCAGTTTTGCTACTTGGGATCTGGCCCTGCAGGGCCAGGGGAAGAAGTCCGGGCCTGCCGCCTGGTGCACCATCCCCCGTGGGGTGAGCTTTACAAAGTTCAGCAGCACAAACCACGGCTCCTACGTGATCGCGGACAGCTCCAGACACTGGACGCAGAGCCAGGGGAGCTGGGAGCCCACGACTTCCGTTCCAGACCTGGCCCCGCCCACCAGAGTGAGGGGCGGGGATGAGGGGGGGGGGGGCAGCCATTCTTGTACGTCACTTCCGTTCGGCCTCAGCCTTTGCTTCCCGGTCGCTGCTCGGCTGCTCTGGTGTGCTGGAGCCTGGCTCCCTGGGGCGGTCCCGCTGCCCCAGAGCCAGCGCTCCCATTGGAGGACGCGGGAGCGTCCGGAGCCAATCAGGAGCGCCGCTGCGGCCCGTGGGCCCTCCCCTTCCGGGGCTCCAGCCCAGGCTCTTCCACCTGTGGGAGCGTGCGCCGCTGCCTGATACCCCCGGACCCGGGCCGGCGCCGCGTGCTTCCCCCGCCGCCTGGCGTCGCTCTCGGCTTTCTCCGGCCCAGCACTGCGCGTGGAGGTCAGTTTTGGGGGCTGCTGTCCTCAGGCTCCCCGACCGCGGGCCCCCTGGGGTGGCTGGCCGTCTCCTGCCCCCGCGCGTGGCCGGGCCGGGCGCCGTGGGAAAGGGAGAGCTCGGGGCAGGGACGGGCGGCTCCGAGGCCCAGGGCGTGTCCGCCGTGGGAGGCCCCGCGTGGGTGCTGGGCT
>NW_027185931.1:782967-783794 GCF_028583685.1 Petaurus breviceps papuanus
AGGGGCCCAGGGCGTGTCCGCCGTGGGAGGCCCCGCGTGGGTGCTGGCTGGGCTGAGGTGGGGAGCGGGCCGCGGCTGTCCCAGCGTGGAGGGAGCAGAGGGAGCTGGGACAGCTCTTCCGCCTGCTGGCCTGGTCTGTGGGGTTCCTCGGGAGGGATGGCCTGGGGCATTCCCCTCGGGGTGTGGCTGGGAGGCGGGGCTCAGGCGCAGGGCCTCATCACCCTTGGCCCCCAGCTGAGCCGAGCCCGAGTTTCCCGGAGTGCGCCGCCCCCTGCCCGCCCAGGTGAGCCGGCCGCCGCGCCCAAGGGGGCCAGCTCTGGCGCTCACTTTCCTGCCCGGACCTCCCGGGGGCCTTCGTCCGGATGCAGCGCGTGGGCAGCGGCCCGGAGAGCGGGCTGATCCGCCTCGCCACGCGGGCCCTGTTTCCCCCGTGGATGTGGCATCGCCCGCCCTCCGCGGGTCTGAAAGGTTTCGCTGTAGCTGAGCCTCGGACAGTGCCCACGCACGGGCACAGCACGGCCCGTCCCCTCTGTGGCCATTTTTAATCCCCGTTGTGCCCCGTGAGAGGGCTGGTCGTTTTTGTCCGTTGGGATAATGGCCTGGTTTGGGATGTTTTTCAATATGATTTGATTGATTGTGTTGATTCTCTCCCTAATGATCCTCACAGGCTTCATCCAAATCAAACTTTGGCACAATGGAGGACTTTTAAAAGTACAGCTCCCTCCCATCGGCTCTCCCAGGTGTCGCTCAGCACGCACCTGTGGTGCTGCTGCATGGCTCTCTTGCTTTGCGTGGCCCTTTCCTCACGCCCTGGGCCCCTCGGACCC
>NW_027185931.1:783894-786256 GCF_028583685.1 Petaurus breviceps papuanus
CTGCGTCCTCTGCTCTCCACCCTTGTCTGTGCTTCCTTGTGTCTGGGGACGATCTGGGATCTCAGCCACCCTCCTTGAGGGCCTCCCACTGTACACCCCCCTCTGTGTTCTGTCCTTTCCACAGTATTGCCCCTAACTGCTGCCATACCCTGTGTCCCAGTGGACCTGGGGTAGCCGCTGCTGTCACCTCACCTTCCGTCCCTGGCCTGGGGGCATCCGCAGAGGCCCATCCTCATTCCCTGCTCATCCTCCTGTCTCTGGGGCTCTGGGACAGTCCAGGCAGGGGCTTCCGTTGTCTTCTTGCATCTTAGCACACAAGATACTGTGCCTTGCCCGGTGTAGTCAGGATTAATCACTGTTTCTAGGGTGGGATCTTGAGAAAACCTCATCACTTTTCCTGGGATGTGTGGGTTTTCTAGCCTGGAGCTCTGGAAGCCAAAAAGTCATTGCCTGTCATTGTTCGCTTTTCCCCTCAGTTCTGCTTTGTGAAGACCTTGCCCTTTTCCAGGAGGTGGGAGCATTGAGAAGGAAGGAATGGCCCCGTTCTCCTGACTCCCAGGACTCTTCAGGTGAATGAAGTTGATTGAATAAGGGGGACAGAATCAGGTTTTGCTGTGTTTGGGGCCTCAGCTTGAGGCAGGGAAGCAAGAGCTTCAGGGGAGATGTGCCCAGGACCCCACTGGTGGACTAGGGGGTGGTAAAGGTTCCTGAGTATGTAAACAGTGAATGAATGAGTTAAGAACAGGCTGGGACATTGAGTCTCTTAGGCCTGATCTCATCAGGTTAAATAGAAGAGCAGACTCAGGTGTCCCTGGAGGTGAACCCTGAACTGTGTCACAAGCTCTGGGGTTGGAGTCAATCGCCCAGGCCCCTCTGTTTCCCTGCTTCCTGTATGGGTGTGGACAGCACACATGACAGCCCCTAGAAAGCGGGCTGGCCACTGACAGGCCAAGCCCTTGCCTTCTTAAAATTCATGGCGATACCTTTTGTTTTTACATTACCTTCTTTGCCCACTGGAGAAGAAAAGCCTTTTGGTAAAATAAGCCAGCATGTGAGTCCATCTACACTGAGTCTCATCTCTGCTGAGAAGGGAGGTGAGATATTTTCTTACCTCTTATTATTGGAGTCCATGTAAATAGTACATATACCCTGGAGAAGAAGAGAAGAACTAGCTCAGGCTTTGGGCAGCAGATCATGGGCCGGGGCCAGAGGCCGCAAGCATCTAGAACAGGCCGTTATGCCAGCCCGCCAATGGCTGCCAGCATATCCTGCCACAAGGGGGAGCATCTTATGGAAGACCTTCTTACCTTGACATAGTGGTGATTCTATCCTTTAGAAGGTGCAGGAGCCTGTTCTGGATCAGGAGCAACTGCTACTGTCAGCAAGCATTTATTAAGCCCTTCCAATAAACACTTCCAGTCAAGCAAAACAAGCCCCCACATTAGCCTCCTTGGAAAATCAGCATCGTGTTCTTGTGATGGCATCACTACCCCATGATGTGGTGCCCAGCACCCCTCCCTTCCTGAGTTGTGTGATTTCTGAATTTCATGTGGTTGGCTGCAGCATCTTAAAATGTGGGAAGAGAGAGAATATTAGCTGATTAGGGAGGGAGATTGCCTTGCAGAGAGAGCTTGCTTTATTGTGCTTTGCTTTTTTGCACTTTGCAGATATTGCAGCGATTTTTAAAAATACAGACTGAAGGTTCACGGGCAGCCTATGTCAGGAAGTCTAGTTGCCCCATTCTTCCAGCACTGTGTGCTAACATCGCATCTCTGACACATGTTGCTAAGTCTCACCATAGTTCACACTTTTTTCATTTTTATTACATATTATGGTGATCTCTGGCCAGTGATCTATGGAGCTGGGATTGTTTAGGGGTGCCACACACTGCATCCATAGAAGATGACAGACTGAATCCATACATGTGTGTGTTCTGACTGCTGCCTTGACTGGCCGTTCCCTGCTCTGATGGAGCAGGAGCCCTCAGCACAGTGGTCCTAGGCTGTGCTGATCCACTCACTCCCCTTGAAGGTCTCTATTGAGGGGGAACAGGCCACCTTCCAAGGTCACCCACAAGCCAGGACAAATTGTAGAGAATGGGCACATAGTTCATTTTAAATTGACCTTTCACAGGGAGAGAGGGGACTGAAACTAAGGAGTCAGCGCCAAAGCTGGCTGGGTATTTCTGTGGCATAACCATCCTAGAAAAGACTCAGAAGTGGTGGTCCTTGTGTCTACAGATTAAGGGACAGCAGTGTCATATATGTGTGTGTGTGTGTGAGTGTGTGAGACACTTGGTTAGAGAGGAAGCAGATTGAGATCAAGGAGGAGAAAAGATGTTCTATCAGTAAATGCCAAGCAG
>NW_027185931.1:786266-806058 GCF_028583685.1 Petaurus breviceps papuanus
CCTTATGATTTCTTTTCCCTGTTTACCTTCTCATGCTTCTCTTGCTTTTTGTAATTGAATGTCAGGTTTTCTTTTCAACTCTGTTTTTTTCATCAAGAATGTTTGAAAGTCCTCTATTCCATTGAATGGCCATATTTTCCCTGAAACATGATACTCAGTTTTGGTGGTAGGTGATTCTTGGTTTTAATCCCAGCTCCTTTGACCTCCAGAATATCATATTCCAAGCACTTCAATCCCTCAGTGTAGAAGCTGCCAGATCCTGTGTTATCCTGATTGTGTTTCCACAGTATTTAAATTGTTTATTCCTGGCTACTTGTAATATTCTCTCCTTGATCTGGGAACTCTGGAACCTGGCTATAATATTCCTAGGAGTTTTCTTTTTGGGATCTTTTCCAGGAGGTGATCATCGGATGCTTTCAACCTCTATTTTGCCCTCTGGTTCCAAAACATTAGGCCAGTTTTCCTTGAGAATTTCTTGGAGGATGCTTTCTAGGTTCTTTTTCTGATCATGCCTTTTAGGTAGTCCAGTAAATTTTAAATTATCTCTCCTGGATCTATTTTCCAGGTCAGTGGTTTTTTCAATGAGATATTTCTCATTGCCTTCTATGTTTTCATTTGTTTGGATCTGTTTAATAGTATCTTGATTTTACATAAAGTCACTAGCTTCCATTTGCTCCAGTCTAATTCTGAAGGAATGATTCTCTTTAGTGAGCTTTTGAGATTCATTTTCCATCTGGCAAATTTGGCTTTTTAAGGCATTCTTCTCCTCATTGGCTTTTTGAGCCTCTTTTGCCATTTGAGTCAGTCTTTTCTTTTTTTTTTAGGCAATTGAGGTTAAGTAACTTGCTCAAGGTTACACGTCCAGGTGTTTCTGGGTGGGTGCTAAGTGTCTGAGCCCGGATTTGATCCCCAGGTCATTCCGACACTGGAGCCGGTGCTCTTACTCGCTGTGCTACCTGGCCGCCCCATTTGTCTATGTTTTAAGGTGATATTTTCTTCATTCAGATTGACTCTTTTCATGATTTTCTTGCATCATTCTCATTTCTCTTCCCAATTTTTCGTCCACTTCTCATATTTGGTTTTCAAAGTCCTTCTCAAGTTCCTTTATGGCCTGTAAGCAGCTTATTCTGTTCTTGGAATCTTCTGGTGGAGGATTTCTGACTTTGCTGTCTTTCTCCTGTTCCATGCTTTGATCCTTTTTGTCCCTAAAAAAGGAGGCCAAAGTTGGATTACTGTGCTTACCTTGCTTCCCCCATTTGCTCTTGTTGCTACTCAATTACTTGACTTCTGAGCTTTTTACCACAGTAGAAATCTGCTACCAGAGAGGAGAGCTTTGTTCCAAATTGATGGGGTTTTCTCAGCTGCTAGAGCTATTAGTTGGCTCCCTTCTCTGAAGCCTTCCCACTCTCTGGCACCTGGTCATGTACCGCAGGACCTCCACCCTAGACTTCCATCCAGACCCAAGCAGGTTATAACAAGAGGAATTACCCCTCAGACTGGTTGCCTGGTCCTCCTGCAATCTGCAGTCCAGGAGTTCTGAAGTAGCCACTTGACAGCGCTTGCAAGGCCCAGTGCCTCAGCCTCTTGCCCCAGGGGTAAAAGCTGATCTCACTCCTTAATTCCCAGGTCCCAAAGTCCACACTGCACTGTGGACTGACCTCTCACTTTGTCCTTAGCACTTATGGGTTGATAATTCTGAAAACCGCCTCAGGTGCTGATGGTCTGAAGTCCCTCCAAGCTGGTGGCTGGTTTTGGCTGCTCTGAGGCTAAAACCTCTGGCTCACAGTGGGGCTGTACTCAGCTCACAGAGTGCCGTGCTGGCCCATTTCTGCTGGCCTGCTGGACTGTCTTCAGTGGAAGGTTAGCTTCTCTCTGTCATTTTGTGGGTTCTGTAGCCAGCTCCCCCCAGTGCCAGCCCTGCATTGATAGGCCTGGCAATGGCCCTTGTGGTTGTTGGGTCAGTTTGCTACCGCATTGGTCAGGCCTTGTCAGGTCCTCTTCACACCCCACTGTCCAGGCCTCTGTTCCGGCTCCCATCATCTTGTTGTTGAAATAACTAATTTTTTGTTGTTAAGTTTAATTGGTAGAAGTTCCTTCTGTAAGACAAGTGGGACAGGTATAATAAGAGAAAGCACAGCGGGGATGAATTTACTGTTACCATCATCTGCTCAACTGTTTTGATGGGGTTCAGATGGAAATGCTAGGTATTTGGTAATACTCCGTTTTTGCTGCTTGCAGTGATGCTTCACCATAACCTAGTGTTCTCCAGTATCCCCTGACCCTGGCCTTCTTCCTCACACAAATGCTGCGTCTCCTTATTCCAGGGCTTTCCAGTGGCCTCCTCCCACACTTGGAGTGCTCTTCCTCCTCATGTTTGCCTTCTGGCTTCCCTTGCTTCTCTCAAGTCTCAGCTAAAGTCTCTTCCTGGCCTTCCTAATCATAGTGCCTTTCCTCTAAGGAGATTTCCCATTTATCTTTTCTCTATTTCCTGGTTGTACATAGTTATTTGTACCCTCTCTCCCTCATTAGACATTGTGTGTGTATTCCTTGAGTACGGACTGGTTTTTGCCTTTATTTTCTGTGTCTCCAGTACTGTGATTGGCACATAATAATGATGAAATGCTTGTTGACAACTTGGTGACTTTTATTTGCCTTTTGATTTCTTATTTCATCTAATCTTTATTTGTGGATGAAGTGATTCCTTAAGATTTCCTTGCAGTGGTGAGCATTACATTGATCATCTTCACCACCTCCATCATCTCTTTGGTGATGATCTCTTAGTTACCCGATATAGTGGGGTTTTTTTCAGTCATCAGTCATCATCAAAATTTGGTGGCCCATAGAGGTCCATCGATACTACCCATCAGCTCATGACAGTGTGCTCGCCAGGGTTCATGGTAATGGATGATGCTCCTGCACTTTCTCAGTCACCAGTGGAGTAAAGCAGGGCTGTGTTCCTTTGCTTTTTGCTTTGTTGTTCCCCTGCTTTTTAGCATGATGTTTTCGCCATATTGTCAGATCCCCTCAACATGGACAAAAGTGGTGTCGAGATCAGCTACCACACTGATGGTAAATTATTTAATTTTGCAAAGGCTACAAGCCAAGACTAAAATGGACAGAGAATTGTTGTGTGCAGCCTCTGGAGCTGAGATGTAACAAAATGTGGATTGATTCTCTGCTGCTCATGGCAATTTTGGCCTAACAATTAACATCAAGAAAATAAGTTCTTCACCAGGCAGCACCACACCATCCATACATGAAATCATCAGTTACAGCAAATGGAGAAATTGGGAATACTTTGGGTATATATTCACTTGCCTTGGTGGTATGCTTTCCAGGGATGTACACAAAGATGATGAGGTTGATGCATGGATTTCCAGAACCAGCTCAGATGCTCCTGCCAGCCAATGAAGCCCACCCCTCAAAATGCAGAGGGAGTCCAAGCTGGATTTTTGTTCCAATGGCCATAAGGTGGCTGAAACTGGTGCTGTGGAGCATGTAGCGCTCAGTTAGACATTGAAGATGCCAAGGGAATCCATTGCATCTTAAGCCATCATCAACCTTCTTGATTCTGTTCTGCCACTGGACTGAAGACTGGAGTAGAGAGTGAGGCCACCAACTTTGTGCAACACTGCTTCACTTAAATAAAATTTATGCACTAATCAAAAGACATAGAAGGACAAAAAAAAAAAAGATCCTCAGTGCTTAGCACAGTACCTGATAGTGCTTAAATGTCTATGGATTACTTATTTATCCTGTACATAACTTGTTTATGTATATTTGCTTGTTTCCTCTGCTAGATTGTGAGCTCCTTGAGCACAAGGACTGTCTTTTGTCCCTGGCATATAGTAAGGCACTTAATAAGTGTTTCTTGTTTGCCTCTTTTTGCATGGCTGGGCCCCAACGTGGTCATTACTGTTTTGGTGCAGCTTAAAAGGGTTATCTCCATTGGCGTGCCCTTGGGACGTGTGCTGGGTTTTGTGCTGTTTTTTTCTTCATCTTAGATAAAGGTAGAGATGGTTCGCTTGTTAGATATGCTCATGATACACTGCACAGTAAAGCTTTGTCATTGGCTGGTAGCATCAGTATCCAAAATGATCTTCAGACCAATCTAATGAAGAAAGAAAAAAAGAATTCCACAAAACTAACAAGCAGCTTATGAAGAAGTCTAATTTCATATCATATTCTTCATCTGTGGTCTTTTAGTTCTACAAGGAAGTGGGAACAGGAGTCTTCTCATTTCTTCTATAAGGATAGCTTGGTCATAATTTCTTAGTATTCATTTTTGATTCTTTTGTGCTGTTCTTTCCATTTACATTTTTGTAATCATGTATGTATATTTTCCTGGTTTTGTTGACTTTAGTCTGCCTCAGTTCATAAAAGTCTTCCGTGCTTCTCATTTCTTACAGCATTCCATTACCTTCATGTACTATGATTTGTTTATCCGTTCCACAGTGGATAGGCATCTACTTTGTTTCTACATCTGCATAGATGTATTTTTGCTGTCACAAAAATTTGTGTTGTAAATATTGTGGTGTTAGAGGGGGCCTTTTTTTTTTTTTTTTTGGCCTTTGATCTCTGGGTTACTGTCGACCTGAAAGTTTGGTTAAAAGAGGCAAACAGGCTAGGTTATATACAAATTCATATTGTTTTATTCCTTAAACGTGTCAGAATACATGCAAACATGGAGCCAAATAAAATCTGACTGTCTTATAAAAGATGAGAAGCCTTAAATGTGTTTTGGGACAATCCCAACTCAGCATGTCTGTGTCACCCATTTTTGATCTCCACATGTTTAACCATAGTACGAAAAAGGAATTTTGTTAGTGGAATAGGTTGTAAATGCAATAAGATGAGAGTTGAATAAGTGTCAATTGAAATTACAACCCAGAATATCTCTGTTCATTTACCATTAACATGACATGAAATAGTATAAGTTCATAAAATATTAAGAAAAGTCCCATTAAGAAAAGTCCAAGGTAGCACCTGGTCCTTGGTAGCTATTAACAGAAGAATGCTCTAGTCAGTCTTGTAGTGCTGATACAGGAAAGGGCATTCTGGGTTTATTCAGAGAACAAAGCAGGGAATATCTGTCAGGCTGAGGAGCTTCTTCCGGTTGATTAGTTTGGGTTCTGGCCCTTAATTGAGGTTCAAATGATATTAAATCACTATCAATACCTAGAAGTTGAGTCTCAGGTCAAAGGACATTTTGGTAATTTTCTCTTTATAACCATTCTGTAATATAACCATTCTGGAAGCAATCTACAGGACTAACAGCAATGCTTTAGTCTATCTTTCCACAAATCCTCCAGTATTGACTTATTTCAGTGTTGGCTGTTTGTGGGGTGAAATCTCAGGATCATTTTGCTTTTACTTTCTCTCTTTTAAATTCCATTTTTTTTTCAATCAGCAAAAATTTTCCTTGTGACCCTCCAACCCACTCCCCACAATGCAAAAAGAATAAAGAACAAAACTTGTCACAAACATAACCAAGCAAAACAAATTTTCTCATTCTAGCTGTGTTAAAAATAACTTTCATTGTGCACTTTAAGTTCATCAGCTCCTAATAATTAGGAAGTGGTATCAGGTTGTATGTTTCATGTTTCCAGTTGTATGGAAATGTGGTTGGTTGTAGAGGACCACAGCCATTAGGGCTCTGACCCTGATGGCTCAATAAGCCCTCTCAAACAGGCCTGCTAAACAGGCCCCCAGGAAGACTCACAGTCATGGGCTTCACATCCCCTTGAGAAGCATGATAAGCTCCTGGCCTGGGAACAAGGACTCTTGCGGTGTTTTCAGAGGAAACTAGCATAATGTTGCAATGTAGTATTAACTAGAAGCCTTGGGACAACTCCATCCTGTTCTAGGGAGGTTTAGGGAAGTTTGGAACATCCTGCCAGGCGCTTGTACCCTGATCACAAGGATAGAGTGCATGGCCTTCATGTATGAGGCGAATGGGAACTAGGACAATGGTGTAATCCCAAAGACGGTGGCTTATGATGACTGTGCAGTTTTACACTATGTATACCGGACTCTTAGCTGAATAAAGTTGACTCAGTTTTCCATTATACTGGAGTCCGGTCTCGTTTATGATTGTCAACTTCTGGGTAAGTAATCTTTTTATCTATCTTTTCACCTAACTTTTCCTTTTCAGCTCTGCTGCTGGCCGGCAGGCCTCCTCTCTACCACTATCTCAGACTCTGCCAAAGAAGGGCAGGGGTCCCTGCGTGGGCTTGGCTCCCCACAACTGGCGCCCAACGTGGGGCGTGGGGTAAAGGCACAGGGACAAATGGGCCTGGGCACAGGAGCACCGGCCAGGCACAGAAACGTCAGGCCGAGTGGGTATCGTGAGTCCATGTCGGTTTTGCCCAGAAGGTCCCCCTTAGAGCAATGCAGGGCCCTAGGACAAGGTAAGGGGAGGGCTTGGACGAACAGCTTTCGGTACTTTTCTTTCCTCCTGAGCGGCAGCTATGGGGCAATTACAGATTAAACACCCTAGCCAAAAGACTTATCAAAAGGTCCTACATATAATGAAAGGAGGACTTACTGTTAGTAAGACTCAGATACAGGAATTTTCAGATCTACTGGAGATCACTTCTCTCTTTTTATATATATATATATATTTGAATATTTGATTTTAAAACTTTCAATTCCAGATTCATTCCTTTCCCCCCCTGCCACCCACCCCCACTGGGGAGACAAGCAGTTCAGTATAGGTTGTACATGTGCGGCTAATGCAAAACAATAACATGGTACATATATTGTAAAAGACTGACTATATTTCCCTCCCTCCTATCCCACCTCCCACTTGTTCTATTCTCTACTTTGATCCTGTCCCTTTTCAAAAGTGGATGCTTCCAACTTCCCTCCCCCCCCAGCCTGCCCTCCCTTCCATCATCCCCCTTCTCATTCCCTTCCCCCCCATTCTCCTGGAGGGTGAGATCCACTATTTAGTGTGTATTTTCCTCCCTCAAGCCAGATTCAATAGGAATAAGGTTGTCCCATTCCCTTTTGCCTTCCTATTCTTCCCCTCCATTGTAACCATTTTCCCTTGCCTCTTCTGTATGAGATAGTTTGCCCCAATCTGTCTCTTCCCATGTCCTCTAATTATATTCCTCTCACCTCCTAATTTCACCTTTTAAGTATCATCCCTTCCTGTTGAATTGGTCCCGTGCCCTCTATCTATGTATACCTTAAATGTATATACACACATTCACATATGTATTCATATGCCCGCATACCCTCATATAAAGACATATATATATTTCTAATCCCTTCAACTACTGAGAAAAGTTTCATAAGTTACAATTATTGTTTTTCCATGTAGGAATGTTAATAGTTCAACTTTGATAAGTTCCTTATGATTTCTTTTCCCTGTTTACCTTCTCATGCTTCTCTTGCTTCTTGTATCTGAATGTCAAATTTTCTATTCAGCTTTGGTTTTTTCAGCAAGAATGCTTGAAAGTCCTGTTTTCCACTGAATGACCATGTTTTCCCCTGAAACATGATACTCAGTTTTGCTGGGTAGGTGACTCTTGGTTTTAATCCCAGCTCCCTTGACCTCCGGAATATCACATTCCAAACCCCTTGATCCCTCAATGTAGAAGCTGCCAGATCCTGGGTTATTCTGATTGTGTTTCCACAATATTCAAATTGTTTCTTCCTGGCTGCTTGTAATATTCTCTCCTTAATCTAGGAATTCCGGAACCTGGCTATAATATTCCTAGGAGTTTTCTTTTTGGGATCTTTTTCAGGAGGTGATCAGTGGATTCTTTCAACCTCTATTTTGCCCTCTGGTTCTAAAACATCAGGGCAGTTTTCTTTGAGAACTTCCTGGAGGATGCTTTCTAGGTTCTTACTTTGGTCATGGCTTTCAGGTAGTCCAATAATTTTTAAATTATCTCTCCTGGATCTATTTTCCAGGTCAGTGGTTTTTCCCATGAGATATTTCACATTGCCTTCTATTCTTTCATTTGTTTGGATCTGTTTAACAGCATATTGATTTCTCATAAAGTCATTAGCTTCCATTTGCTCCAATCTAATTCTGAAGCAATGATTCTCCTCAGTGAGCTTTTGAGATTCTTTTTCCATCAGGCAAATTCGACTTTTTAAGGCATTCTTCTCCTCATTGCCTTTTTGAGCCTCCTTTGCCATTTGAGTCAGTCTGTTTTTTAAGGTATTATTTTCTTCAGTCAGGCTGTTGACTCTCATCTCATAATTTTCTTGCATTGTTCTCATTTCTCTTCCCAATTTTTCCTCCACTTCTCTTATCTGCTTCTTAAGATCCTCTATGGCCTGTAACCAGCTTGTATTTTCCTTTGAAGCTTTTGGTGCAGGAGTTCTGACTTCACTGTTTTCCTCCTGTTCCATGCCTTGCTCCTTCTTATCCCCAAAATAGGAGTGTAATGTTGGAATCTTCTGTCTGCTTTGTTTCCTTTTCCTGCTCATTTTGCCACTCAATGATTTGACTTTTGGTCTTTTTGCCACAGTAGGACTCTGCCACCAGACAGGGGAGCTTTCGTCCCAAATGCTGGGGTTTTCTCAGCTGCCTGAGGTATTAGATGGGTGCCCTCTCTGAGGTCTCCACACGCTCTGGCAAGCTGGACACACACCCCAGAACCTCCACCCTAGACTGCAATCCAGATCCAAGCAGGTTAAAGCAAGAGCGATGACCCCTCAGACTGGTTCTTGGTCCCCCTACACTCTGCAGGCCAGGAGCTGAAGCCGCCACGTTGGTGCTGCCAGGCTGTGCTGGTGTCTCAGCGGTTTCTCGCCCCGGGGTTAAAAGCCACGCACTCCCACTTACTGGGTCCCAAAGTCCTGACTGCACTGGCCTCTCACCTTGTCCTTCGCATCTCTGTATTGATAAATCTGGAAACGGCCACAGCTGCTGCTGATCTGGAGTCCCTCTGGCTGGCGGCTGGTCAGGCCCACCCTGGGACTAAAGCCTCGGCTTGGTGCTGGGCTCGGGTCCCAGAGCGCTGCGCTGGCCGATTCCTGCCGGCCTGCTGGGCTGTCCCTCAGCTGGAGGTTAGCTTCTCTGTGTCATTTTGTGGGTTCTGCAGCTGAGATCACTTCTCCACGGTTACCCAAAGAAGGCACATTAAACCCTGCAAAATGGAAGGTGGTAGGTGAACAGTTGACAGAATATTCCACCACAGGAGGGCCAGGGAAGTTCCCAGTACAGTGCTTTCCACTATATAAAGTTCTTAAATTGTGCTTAGTCAAGCCAGAACACTACTGAGAGATTTGGAGTTTCAATACAGAAACACAGCTGGAAGAAGTGAAACAAGAACAGGAAAATAAACAGGTAGAGAAGGGCTGTTTCTCAAGGGAGGTGGAGGGTCTCACACAGCAGACTGGCCCCGCCACTCTTGCTGTCCCTCATATTGGAACATGGGCACCCCTACAAGGGAAGTAGTCAGGTGGCAAGATTGCAGTAGGCTCACTCCCCTTCAAAAGGCTATTCAGCAGATGATTCACCAGGCTAATGTGGAATCAGTAGGGAACTGAGTAACAAGTAAGCAGATAAGCCCCCTCTCAGAAAATTTTCAGGAGAAAAAATATTATTTAAGACTCTCAAAGACATTAGTAGAAGAAAGGGGATTATTTATCACTAACAATCATTTACACAAACTCTTGGAATGTTGTCCCTATTTGGTAAATTGGGAGCCAGCCAGGAGAGAGAGGAGTGATGGACTAATGGAGGAGGGAGTCCAGGATTTCCCCATTTCTGCTTCTTTTCTATGGAATATATTAATGACATGTTGAACATCAGAAATGAAAGTGCCAGGGGTGGCTCGAACACTTCAGTGTGATGCAGCTGCCTCTAATATTATCAAGTAAGTCTTACCTGGCTTTCATTACTATCTGGAGAGCCAGCAACTGTTTAATCTCCTATAAATTCTATGTGATCCATTCTGTTATTTTGTGTATCTCTCTGTTTTGTTTATGTGTCTTTGTGAGAATGAGTGAGATTAATTTGTCATTCTGTAAGATTTAAAATGCAGCTGGACTGTGGAACTTTCCATGAAATGTTGTTATCTCTTTCACTCCCTGTGATAGTAATGGAATATAAAGATCCCCCTGTATTGGCTTGGTTTTCAAATTGATTGTGTTAAAACCCAGAGCTTGTTAATCCCACCTGTGGAATGGACTTGTTGATGTAAAAAGAGAGTCCTGAGCTGGGATGAGCTGGTGACGTAGATTTGGAGAGACAGGAGAGAGGCAGAAGAACTTTTTGGAAGCAGCACCCTGGTGGAGGCAGAGAGAAAGAGACTGAGAGGATTGCTGAGGGCCACTTTGAATTACCCTGGACTTTTGAGACTTGCCCCCAGAGCTGCCAAGGACTGAGGAGACATGGCTGTTTTGCTGGTACTTTGTCTGTCTGTTTCGATGTTGTTTTGCCAGATTTGTCTACTGGTGAAAGACAGTCCTGTTGAAGAAGTCCTGGAACCTGGCTGTTGGCTAAGAGCTCCTGAGACTGTCCTGCAGACAGAGAGTGAATACTGTCCACTGGTGAAGGACAGTGCTGTTGTTGCAGGGGTCTGGGAAACTTTCTGTTGGTTCAGAGCTCCTGAGACTGTCCTGCAGACAGAGAGTGAATACTGTCCACTGGTGAAAGGCAGTGCTGTTGCTGCAGGGGTCTGGGAACCTTTCTGTTGGTTCAGAAGCCCTGAAGAAGGATTTTCTTGTTGTATGTTTACAGAAATCCTGGGAGAGGGTTTTGCTAATGTTTTCAGGGGTTCTAGGACTGTTCTGCAGACAGAGGATGAATTAATGAAGAGACTGGCAATGTATCTTGTGGCCTTGCTAAGCCTTGTCTCCCCAGGAACTAAGATTGCTGAGAACTTGCCTCATGTCAAGATGAAGAAAAGACCTCCATTTGGGCATTAAGTGCTGTGCTTAAACTTGTTGTAACTCTGGGGTAGATTCAATTGTGATCCAGGGGTGGGGAACTTTTGACCTTTTTGTGTTCTATGGTTGAACAAGCGAATGTACTTTACTTATGATTGGAAACTATTCTCCATTTGAGAAGAGGGGCTTTGTGGTGGACTAAATGAAGGTACAGCCTAGGGGTGGAGAAGTATTTAGAACAGGGACTTTGTAATTGATTGAATGAATGTAAGGTCCTGGGGTGGGGTAGTCCTTGGAGATTATTTAATCACACTTAGTAAATGCTGTATTTGGAATGATGTCATGTTTTGATCTTCTCTGTTCTGGGTTTGTCACTGAATAAAATGGAGAGCGCCTATGCTGGTATTCTGAACCTTGGGAAGCTGCCTTTCCTTGGCATTACAGTACACTCCCCCATCTCTTCTTTCTCACCAGAAAATGAAAAAAAGTATCTTATTATTTTACAGGTTATAAGATGGTTATGGTAAGTTGAAGAGTGTAGGAGCAGTGTCAAGTTAGAATTAAAAAGAAATAAGGTATATGTGGTTTTAAAAGGGGCTTTAAACAATGTCCAGCAAAAAAAAAAAAAAAGATGACGGTAGGAAAAGTAAGAAAGTTTAAGCATGTAGCAAAGAGAGAAGTTGGGTAGAATGTTTAAGGTAGATATAAATTATTTGCATGAAAGATGTGAACAGAAGTGGTAAGATTTTTAAAAATTTGAAAATCTCCTCTCCATTCCACTCTAGCTAAGTGGAGGGAGGAGAAGGCAATAAGAAATAATAAGGGGATTTTTTTCCCCTCAAATCAAATAGGCAAACAGAGGAACATGTGGGAATACAACTGTAAGTCAGTTAAATTCATGTGAAAAGTAAAAAGCGTCACTTCTAATGTGATGCTAAAGATAAGTCAGAATGTATCATACTATCTGGCATTTAGGCAAATTGAGATATTTTGATAAAGATCTGATAAAAACTGTGAAGTTTTGAGTTCTCTAGTATGGGGGAGAAAGAATATGGCACCATTTCTGACTCACTCTGTTGGAAGAGTCAAAGCTCTCACTTTCAAAGAAGTGTTTAAGGAGTGGACGCATAAATCCAATTAACTGGAGTAAAAGTTTTGTCAGCAAAAAACCTTTTTACAAAAATTCATGAAAGCCTCTAGTCCTAGATTAGGCTCAAAAGAGACTGCTTAAGATTAATAGGGAATTGAAGTTACCCTCCCCAATCTGGCAAAAGGGAGGAAACACACTAAAGGAATCAGGGACCCCACTAGCAACAGCCCTGAGGCACATGAAGCCCACACCTTTAAGCAAGCAGATAGACTTCTCCAATTCAAACCCCTACATCCGCAATCAGGCTCTGCAGCCATGAGGAGAGGAGAAAAACCTGTGCACTCAATAAGCCCAATTTTATCATTAATTTTTGCAAGTGATGATTTGAAAATAAAATTGATCTCATAATGTCATGTGGGGATCACTGTAAGCCAGAAATAGTGTTAGATAAGCAAATTTTTAATCTGAATTTTATTGGAACTAAAAGATAAAGAACCTGTTTAAAACAGTTATGTCACTTACATCTTATAATATTTATATATGCCATATAGAAAATTGGGTATTTACACATCTACCTGAAGTTAGAGAGGATACAACTAAAACAATTTGATTATCAGTTATTTGGAATTTGTAAGATTATTAATTGTTATTTTATTGTTTTAATGCTAAAAACTTAACATTGTTGATTGATTAATGTATGTAGAAAGGAGGAGACTGGGTGAAAACTTTATTTTGGATTAATTCTACCCATTCAGAACATTCCTCCTCCATGTGTAAGAGTTAGCAATGCAGGGGAATAAGCATTAACACCCCCCCCCCCCAGTCTCTCCTACTTAGAATCCATATCAATCTTACTTATGTTGTAAAACTTCCAAAAGCCCATGGAAACTATCTGTAGAAGCAAGGTCATTCAGCCTGAGAAAGGAACTTGTTTTAATTGTAACTTGCTAAAAAAAAGTTGCAAAATATAAAAAAAAAATTGAGAAAGAAAAATGTTAAATGAAATTCTTTATGTAGGAGAAACCTAGTAAATCTTTATTGTTTATTACAGCTCCATAGGAATAAAAAATTTTAATTGAAATTGGCTATGAGCCGTGATTTGGTGAAAGAAATTTTTTAACTACTTAAGGCTCACTTCAAGAAGATTCTAATATCAATAGCTTTTAAAGTACAGTGATCAGATCCATTTACTATACCTTTTCTGACTAAAACAGCTTTTAATATCTAAAGAATTCTGCAATCAACTAGAAAGTTAGTATGTTAATAATACTTTGGAGATTTATGTTACTTAAAGACTTCTTGCTATACCTTTTTGACTAAAACACTTTGGGACATCTAAAGAATTCCACAATTACCTAGGAATTCAGTTTTTTATCATACTTTGGGAATTTATGTTACATGCCAACTTAGTCATAATAATCTCGATTTTAAAAGTTTGTTTTGCTCTAAAGTATATACAGAGCTAATAGGCTGTAAATTTTAACTAATTTTAACACACAGAATACAGATCTTTTTACCTTTCTCAGTAATTACAAGCTTTTATAAGATAGAGGCCACTACCTGTATTGCAGTTCATTCTTCCCTTCCTAGGCCTCTTTATCTAAATAACTCAACTATTAATCAAAAGTTCAAGTTTTTCCAACTTTTTTTCCCCAAATATTCTTAGTACCACTTTATTTTACTCTTTTTTTTTTATCAAAATGCATATACTCTATGTAAATAATTCCATGTGACTAGGCAACAAGCTAGACAGAGTCATTAAAACTGCACTCAATGTGTTGTCTATCTTACTCCTCCACTACGCATCATTGAGCAGCATGGGTGGGATGTAACTCATTATCCTCTCTTTGGCACGTTATCATATATGCATATTATAATAGGTACCTTTTTCTTCCTTTACTTTTGCTTCCCTTCAGACAGGGGATGCAGTACAAAATGTGCTTAACTATATGATACCGTTTTTTGCTTCAATGGGCATTCTGACACAACTGAGTGCTGATAATGTTCCTGCCATTAACAATTTATTTCAATCTTTCTGTGATCATTTTAAAAATAATATTGATTACAGGTATACCCCTTATAATAAAGATATTACAACCTAGTTGCTAAAATAAAAAAGGTGGGAGAAATTAGCTACTGCTTTATACATCCAAAATACATTAGCTAAATAAAAACATTGCTAAAAATGAGTATGCACCAGCAGTAAAACAATGTGAAAGGTGCTTACTCCCCAAAATGAAGGTAATGCAGAGATTTATTACTGTGGGGGCGAGGCTGTGTTTATATATTTTCCAGAAGCTGGGGAACGACCAGTGAGGGTGTCAGAACAGAAACGTCAGGGCATGTACTCCAAATCACCCAGAAAGATGAAAAAGCTTCAGCAGCAGCAGAAGAACTCACAGAGACAGGACAAGAGAATAAAGAAGAAGAGGTCTGCTAATGCAGCCACTACACAAAACAAAAAAGCCGTGCCCCCATGGGGCAGATGGACCGTTTTTTCTATCCACCCAAAGAGCTGAAACCTGTTACCCCAGGATTTGTGTTTCTTGCTGTGATCGCTCTGCTTTCTTTATAAACTAAACTGGTTCCGTCTTGATTTATGTTTTGAGACACGTACCCCCGTGACGTCACTTGTTTCATATATCACTGTTAACTGTAACTACATGTATTTGACCCCCTCAAGCCTTCCTCACTTCTACTAATGTAAATAATTTACAGACGATGTAAGTCCATACTACCTTTTATTGGAATATACCCTGCTTTCACTGTACTCTCAAACAATGTATTAGTGGTTATACTGTCATACTTCTTGTAGAACCACCCTCTTTTGGTTCTAGACTTCAGGAGAACCTGCACAAAAGCAGTTTCTGGACTTTTACTCATGGGACTAATTGCAACTGTGTCTTCTATTCTCCTTCTCCAATGTACTTGTGGACACACCTGTCTATGTGTGACTCCCATGTATGGAATATTGTTTGCATTCATTGTATTCTTGCTCAACGTATATCCAGGAGGGATTTGTGCTATTATTGTGTCTACCATCATTGATAATTTCAACCACTGTGTCTTTGTATTTAGGTGAGTTAGAGACTTTCAGCAAAAATTAGATGCTTTAAAGGAAACAGTAGAATTTGTGAAAGACAAGCTTGCAGAGACCGAGTTTTGTTGAAGTGTGATTATATATTTCATCCTATTTGGGTTACACCCGTGAAATACAATAGGTCTGATTATGAATGGCTAAAAGTTAGACTCATTTGTTAGGGATTTTTACAAATACCTCCATAGGAGTAGATTTGACACAATTCAATAAATTGATTTCCCATATCAGTGAGGCCTCCCTGGATAAAATTATGGTGGACAATTTGGCACAACAAATTTGGGGTTCATTTAAAGAGTTAAGTCCTTTTGCATTGGCTGTATACACTGCTCTCACCCCTTCTTCCCCTGGTCATATTGTGTCTCCTTGTGATTTCCATTTTTCCCGTGTGTTGCCAGTGCTGGACTCAAGCTCTGCTGAGGTTGCCACTAAACTGCATTACATGCACCTTCATCAACAGAAAGGGGAAGGTGTTGAAGACCATGGCCAGTGGGGCTCTGACCCTGATGGCTGAATAAGCCCTCTCAGCATAAGACCCTGCTAAACAGGCCGGGATTGGTTCCCCACCCCCCAGGAAGGTTCAGAGGTATGGGCTTCTTATCCCTGTGAGAAGTGTGGTACACTCATGGCCTGGGAACAAGGACTCTTGCAGTGTTCTCAGGGACCACTAGCTTAACGTTGCAACATAGTATTAACTAGAAGCCTTGGGACAACTCCATTCTCTTCTAGGGTGGTTTTCAGAGGTTTGGAACATTCTGCCTGGTACTTGTACCCTGATAACAAGGATAGAGTACACAGCCGTTATGTATGAGGCGAATGGGAACTAGGGCAATGGTGTAATCCCAAAGGCTGGCTTATGATAACTATGCAGTTTTACACTATATATACTGGACTCAGCTGAATAAAGTTGACTTAGTTTTCCACCATACTTGAGTACCGTCTGATTTATGATTGTCAACCTCTGGGTAAATATTCTTTTAATTTATCTTTTCACTTAACTTTTCCTTCTCAGCTCTGCTTCTGGCCAGCAGGGCTCCTCTCTACCACTATCTCAGACTCTGCCACAGAAGGGCAGGGGTCCCTGGGTGGACTTGGCTCCCCACAGTTGGTCATTACATTGATCAGAATTCCCAAATCTTTCAAAGGTGTTTAACTTCAAAATATTTTTGTCATATAAATTGTTTCTCTGGTTCTAATCATTTCACTCTATCTGTTCATTCAAGTCTTCCCAGGTTCCTCTGAAACCATTCCCTTTATATTTCTTACAGCATAATAGTCTGGAGAAGGAAATGGCAAACCACTCCAGTATCTTTGCTAAGAAAACCTCAGATTGGCTCATGAAGACTTGCACATGATAGAAACAACTCAACACCAACACCTTAATCTACTTGTTCAATCACTCCTCAATTGATGGGCATCCTCTCAGTTTCTCGCCATCATAAAAACCTGCCACAACTGTTTTTGTACATCTTATCTTTATTTATTTATTTGCCTTTTGGAGGGCAATTGTGGTTAAGTAACTTGCCCAAGGTTACACGGCTAGTTTTCTGTGTGGGGGGGTGTTAAGTGTCTGAGGATGGAACCAAACCGGGGTCCTCCTGCCTCTGGGGCCAGCACTTTACTCAGTGTGCCACCTAGCCATGCCTGATGTTTTTGTACATCTTAAAAGTTCGTTTTATTTGGGACTAATCCATCTGTTCCCTTGTCTTTTATTTTCTGGTTGAATTCAGTATTTCTGTACCCAACGCTGTGTGTTTATGGGTTGTTCCTCTTTTGGCCAGCTCAGATGAGAGTAACGTTCCAGTGTCGTCGCCGATGTACTTCTCCCTCCCCCTACAGGAGAGCGTTGCTCTAACCTTCCTCTCCTCTTCTTTCTCTAGTGCCTTCCTCCTCTCCTCTTTCTATTCTTTTAACATTATCGAGACATAACGGAACCGTATCCCGGCCTCCGGTCCAGTTACTTTCTAGGAGCTCCGATAGGAAGATTATTTCCTTGGAGGGGGAGGGGCTCACGCTTCATCTTCCCATAATAGCAGGTAAGTCGTTTATCCTTTAGTCCTTCACAGTTGTTTATTCACATTTACTTTTTGTGTTTCTCTGAACGTTACTGTTTGAACTTCAAAGTTCCCGTCTAGCACTGGCCTTTTCATCAGGAACAGATGAGTACTCACACACAGACATTTATATATATATATATATATATATATTATAATATGTATATATATATATGTATGTATGTATGTATGTATGTATAGCCTAGAAGTCTTGGATTTTGGCTCTAATATTCCTGCGAGTTTTCACAAATATATACATATATATGTATGTATACACACATATATGTGTATATATTATGTATGTGTATGTATGTATGTACATATGTGTGCACAAGTATATATATATAGGCCTGTTGCAGTATAAATATATATACATATATCCTTGAAGCTCTGGATTTCGGCTCTAATATTCCTTCTGAGTTTTCATTTTGACATTTTAGGTGGTAATCTCTGTATTCTATTTCCACTTCCACTCTGCAATCTGGCTTTTAAGATTTCTTTAAATACGATGTCTAGGCTCTTTTTTCGGGTCATAGCTTTTAATCAATGATTCTTAACACCCCCCCCCCCCCCATTGTTTTTCCAGGTCAGTTATTTTCCCTGTTAGATACTGTACATTTTCTCTACTTTTTTTCCTAGACTTTTGTAAAGTATTTCTTATTCTCTCATGAAGTTATTGTTTCATTATACTATTCACATTTGTCTTATTGTTAAATGATTTGGAATTTTCTTTCCGAGGTTACAGAAAAGTTCGTAATTCCTTTGAAAACCGTTCGTATTCATTGACTGCTCTCCCATTCGGAGAATGGCTTTTGTTCTTACATATATTTTGCTGTCTATGTATTGTGGATATGAAACTCTTCTCTTATTTGATAACAAACGATTTTCCAGTCAGCCGCTTCTCTTTTACACCCCAGTTGCATTACTTTTGTTCATGCACAAACTTTTCCTTCCTTCTTTCTTTTTTTAAACAATCGGGGTTAAGTAACTTGCTCAAGGTGACACGGCCAGTTATTTCTGGGGGTGGTGCTGAGTATCTGAGCCCAGAGTTGATCCCCAGGTCATCCCGACACTGGAGCCGGTGCTCTGACTCGCTGAGCCACCTGGCCGCCCCTTGTGCAGAAGCTTTTCAATTCGATGCAGTCATGGGCAGCAATTTTATAGTTCGTGACTGCTTACATCTCACTTGGTTAAGAGCTCACCACCTCCTTCCCTCTCCTCCACCCCGCCTGCCGCCGCAGTATCTGTGCAAAGCATCGGGAGCTGCCTCTCTTTTAAAAACAAGCGGCTTAATCTCTGCTGTTTTGCACCCGTTTTGCACGGTGGAATATGGCTCCAAGGGTGGATCTTGTTATTGTGTTCCGGTCCAAGCCTTTGCGCAATCCAGCTAGCTTCCCCGGTGCATTTAGTTGTCACGCTGTGTGAAGCCCGTGAGTTCGGCACGAGGCCGCCCACGTTCCCTGCGGGCCAGCGCCTTTTCTTGGGTCCTGGCTCTGTGAGGGGGAGGGCTGGCTGCAGCCCCCCTGGGGACCGCTCCGGCCCCTCCCCACCTACGGGTGAATGCCGTTACCTCCGGGAGGCGCTCTCGGAAGCTCGGGCTGTGGAGCCGCGCGCTCTGGTCGGCTCTGCGGCCTGGCGTGTCGGACCCGCTCCCGTCTGCAGGGGTGGCGGATGCTCGCCTCCACCCGCGTGCCGCGGCCATCAGCGCCATCTCCCGGGGGCCAAGCCTCAGTGACCGATCCGTCCCGCGCGGGGCCGGCCGCCTCCTCGCCCCCGGCTTCGCTCCGCGGATCCCCGCTCTCCGCGAGGCGCCTTGTCCCGGGCCGTTCGGCCCCTGCCTCCCCTCGCCTCTGCCCGGTCCTGCGCGGTTGATCCGGGTTCTTACGCGCGTCCTGCCCCTCTGGGTCGCAGTCCGGGGAGGCTGGGGCACCGGCCCAGGGGAGCTCAGCGCCCGGCACACGGAGGGGGATGGACGGAGGGAGGCTGGAGGCCCCAAGGGGGCACCAGAGACCTTCTCGGGCTCCGGATTTCCCGCCCCCGCCCCGGTCTCCTGCCAATCATTGCAGTTGCCATGGACGGGGGGGGGGGGGGGAGGAAGGAGCAAGCGTCACTTCCGCCTCGCTGCTCTGCAGTTGTCTGCGCCTTCCGGCGTCTGTCCTCCTCTCGTTCTTTGGCTCTACGGCGCGCCGGACGCCCTGAGGGCCGAGTGCGGCAGTCTTGTGTCCGTGGCCGGACCGGAGGCCGAGTCCGAGGGAGGAGAAAGCGTCTGTACTCCCGGCCCCGCCACCTCTGGGTGGGCCTTCGGGGAGCTCCGCCTCTTCCGCGAGCGGCTGTGCCCATTGGACAGCCCGGGAGCGACTGCAGCCAATCAGAGACGCCTCTGCCCCTCCCAATCTCCCCCCCCCCCTTTCCCTCCCTGGGAGCTGCCCTGGGCTGGAGGCCGGCCGGGAGGAGCAGCCCCTGCTGGGTGAGTGCAGGGGGCGCAGCCGGGGGGCTTGTGACCCCGGGGGGCTCCCCACTACGTCCGCCCCTCCTCCCTCGGCTCCCTAAGCACCGAGGGGGCGCCCGCTGTGCGCCAGGCGCGGTGCTAAACGCTTAGGCCGTGTTAGACCCTCCTTTTACAGTTGGGGAAACTGAGGCAGCAGAGGTTCGCTGACGGGCCCGGGCCCCGCGGCTAGGGAGTGTCTGAAGCTG
>NW_027185931.1:806458-817823 GCF_028583685.1 Petaurus breviceps papuanus
GGGGGGGGCCGGGCCGGGCAGGGCAGCCAAGGAGTCCGTGCCTGTGCCCTCTGCGGGAGCCCTGCAGCGCCCCCGTGCCCCTCCTGGGCCCCTCCTCTCCTTCTCTCTGCCCACCTGCCTCTTCCTGGGCTCCCCTCTCTTGTCCCCTCCCTGGGGCCCCTCCTCTCTCTTCTCTCTGCCCACCTGCCTCTTCCTGGGCTCCCTTCTCTTGCCCCCTCCCTGGGCCCCCTCCTCTCTCTTCTCTCTGCCCACCTGCCCGTTCCTGGGCTCCCCTCTCTTGCCCCCTCCCTGGGCCCCCTCCTCTCTCTTCTTTCTGCCCACCTGCCTCTTCCTGGGCTCCCCTCTCTTGCCCCCTCCCTGGGGCCCCCTCCTCTCCTTCTCTCTGCCCACCTGCCTCTTCCTGGGCTCTCCTCTCTTGCCCCCTCCCTGGGGCCCCTCCTCTCTCTTCTCTCTGCCCACCTGCCTCTTTCTGGGCTCCCCTCTCTTGCCCCCTCCCTGGGGCCCCTCCTCTCTCTTCTCTCTCCCCACCTGCCTCTTCCTGGGCTCCCCTCTCTTGCCCCCTGCAGCGCTGGGCCCGGCTGACAGCCTCCTCTCCTTGCTGCCTCCCGGCGGGGCTCGGTCACCCCTCTGCGCTCCGCTCTCCTCCCGCCGCTAGACTTCTCCTTCTTGGTGTCCTTGGGCGGATCTTCCTCGCCCTGCCCAGTCCTGGGAGGTGGCCTCTGTTCCCGCTCAGTGACCCCATTAATCTCGGGAGTTTCACTGAGGCCCCTGGCCCCGTACACCCTTCTGGATGTCACCTCCTGGAGGCGTTGCCTGCTGTTCCCTTTCTTTGTGTCCCGAGGGCTCAGCGGGTGGGGGGGGAGGCTCAGAGTAATCACTTACGGAATGCTTCTGATTGGTTCAGAGTCTTGGCTGGAAAGACTTACGGACACTCGGACTCTCCAGGGGGTAAAGTGGAGCCCCTCACACCTTCCAGGCAGTGGGAATTCTTGTTCTCAGCTGCTGAAGTCGCGTTCCCCTCCCAAATCCCACGATTCTGTTTTATTAATTCCCGGAGTTTTACTAGAATACTTGTATTAGATTTGATTTTTTGTGTTAGAGGAACTTGGATGGATTGTTTCACTCAACCTGAAATTGTGCAGTTAGGGAGATATTGCAATGGTGTATTTGCTTTCTGATAAAAAGATTCCTGATTCTTCATGGAGAGAGTGCTGTTTCCTCTGATGGCGTTGCGGCCCTTCTGAATACATTATTTTGGTTTGGCATTTCATATAGATGATTTGTGAGGATTCCCGTGGGCTCCTTTGGGGAGACTCCCAGCAAGGGTGAGGGAGCTGCTTTGTGACCGTGAAGGTTCCGTTAGCCTTTCTTAAACCCAGTTTTCTCATCTGTACGTTGGAGAGAACGAGTCCTTGCAGCCCCAGCCTCACAAGGTGGTTGTTGCCAAAGCACTTTGGAAGTTGGAAAGTCCATGACCCATTTTTACTCTTTGATGTGAGTCAGGATCTCACACCAACTGAGGCCTTTGGTGGGTGCTTAGTGAATGTTGACTTTGAACCCTGAAGTGCGGGTGCTATGAGCGGTTCCTCTAACTGCCTGCCGCCTCCTCTTCTCAGATCCACGTGAAGGATGACTGCTGGCCAAGAACGAGCATCTCTGGTGTTTTGGGAGTCAGTGACCTTCCAGGATGTGGCCGTGGACTTCACGTGGGAGGAGTGGGGGCACCTGGGCCCTGCCCAGAAGGAGCTGTACCGGGAGGTGATGCTGGAGAACTACACAAACCTGGTCTGCCTGGGTAAGGAGGCTCTCTGTGCTTCCTCCCGTGGTGAATGCTGTGGAGGGTCATGGGTGTTTAGTGGTCATAGTTGGGCCTGCAGAGACTAGGTGGGGCTAATCTTTTTGTAGCTAGGAGCCAGGGGTTTCATGCTCCGTGCTTCTAAATGAAAGGTGTTTGATTTATAGAACTAGAGACCCTTACCTTATTGTGTTGTCCCTGCATTTGGGCTTCTCCCACTCACTGCTTACTCAAGGCAGAGTCTCCTCTCAAGTTCCAGTACAGTACTTGAAAGGTCCCCATGCTGTCAGTGGGGAGTGTGAACAACCCAGCCCCATGCCACTCTGTGATGCATTCCCCCTATTTCCTAAGAGCACAAACCAGACCGTTCTTAAGGAGTATGTTCTCCTGCTTTCTGGTCTCCCTTTCCTGCCTGTGACTCCTAGAAGGGTTGGGGGTAGGGGAAGGGTAGGATCTGGAAGTGACCTTCAGTGCCCACCACTTTGCCATTCCCAATGAACAGGCCTTGCTGTTTCTAAACCGGACGTGATCTGTCAGCTGGAGCAAGGTGCAGTGCCTTGGTGGCCCGAGGGTGGAATCCTGGGAAGCGCCTGTGCAGGTGAGTTTGGGGGACCCTTCACTGGGAAGGACTGGTTATTCAGGGCAGTTCAGCACTTGAAAAGTTTCCTCTGAGAGGTGAATGTCATGAATCTGGGGAGCAGCCACTGACATAAGGGACCTTCAGATCCCAGAGAGAAAGGGGTAGGTGTGCCAGGACTGGGGGCGAGACTGGCTCCCAGCCTCTCTCATTGGACAAAGGAGCCTTACAGGCCAACGACTGGGGAATGCCCTTGGGTCAGAACACAGAACATACTACCTGAGTTGCCTTACCTCCCTGGGGATAATGTATTCTTCCTTTTCAAAACGTACTTAGTAATAGCAGATGGCCTGTTTGCCTCCATGCCCCCATCCAGTCTCTGTTTCTCTGTGTCTTTATAAACATTATAAGCATTGCCCTTATGACTTATTTCTAATTTTGTGTCCCAGTCCCACGTACACAGCAGAGTGGCTGATTCTAGGTATTTCCTCCTACATCTTTTAGATAAGATTCCCCGTGTCTCTTTGAATCTGTAAGGAAGGATGAGGGGATGCATTCCTACAGGGCTCTGTTCAGCTGTGACAGCCGTTTGCTTCAGTGTTCCTCCGTTATCCTAGATGAAGCTGCTGTAACATTTGGGAAAAGGAAGTCTTTATCTCTTTTCAGTCATGCCCTTAGCATGCAGCCTGTGGATGAGGATGTTGGTGATGATGATGATGATGGTAGTAATAGCTGGCATGTATAGAACCAGGCACTGTGCGAAATGCTTTACAGGTATTGTTTAATTTGATCTTCACAGCAGCCCTAGAGTATAGGTGCTGTTATTCCCATTTTACAGTTGAGGAAACTGAGGCAGACAGAAGTTAAGTGACCTGCCCAAGGTCACATATCTACTAGGTATCCGAGTCTGGATTTGAACTTGGGACTTCTTTGATTCCAGACCCTACACTCTGACTCTGTACACTGTCAGAGGCCGTGGTGCTTATTACCATACAGCTTTTCAGGAAGACATCTCCAGTTCTTGGCTTACCAGCTGTGGAATCACATGGGCCTGCATAGCTTCATAGCTTGGCTGCCATTTAATCTTAACATTTTAGCAACGTCTTCAGTTATTTATGTCTCAGAATTGTTTTCTTTTGAATTTCATTAGCAGAGATTTTCAACAGTGTTTCTTGTGGTTATGGACAATTTGTGTTCCTTTCTTTTGTGGAGGAACTGACTCTTCATGTGCTTTCCCCATTTATTTTTTGTGAAATGGATCTATTACCCTTATCATTTGCATCATTGCCAAATATTTAGCAGAAACTTTTATGGCAAGGATTTTTTCCCAACCTACCTCTTTCTTTTTTAGCATAAAGACACTTGACTTTTTGCATGCAAATATTTTATATAATTAAATTCATCTATTTTGTCTTCAATAATTTCTTTTGTTTGTGGGAGTGAGTCCTTCTCTCTCCCATTCTCCCCCCTCATAAATAATTCCTATTCATGTTCTTTTTTGTTTATTTCTCCACATAAAATTCCTTACCATTTTATTAAATTCCATGTTAAGGAGCCTGTTAATATTTAAATTTGTGTTATTATAGTTGTATGAATTAATTTAATTGGTACTGCCATCATTACTACATTAGCTTTACCTAGCTATAGGTAGTAGATCTTTTAAGTATTTGCTTATTTCTTAATTTAAAATTATTTTTTGAATCAGTAAAAATCCACCTTTTTTCCACCCTAAAGTCTTCCCAATTAAGAAGAAAAACAAAATCCCTATTAGACTAACAATATAAATTTCTACATTGATCATTCTTCCCCCACTTACCTCCTAATTTTTCATTGTGCACTCTGAGCCCTTCATGTCTCTCTCTGGAGATGGGCAACATGTTTTTTCATGAGTCCTCTGGTATTGTTGTTGGTCATTACACTGATCAGAGGTCCGAAGTCTTCCAAAACTGTCTTTACGATATTGTTGTATGAATTGTGCTTCTGGTTTTACTCACTTCACTTTGCATCAGTTTATAGAGTTCTTCCAAGATTTTTCTGAAACCATCTACTTCATCCTTTCTTATAGTACAATAAGTATTCCATCATAGTTATATGTCATACCTTGTTCAGCCATTCCCCAATTGATGAACATTCCTTCAATTTTCAAAGGAGATGTTCTAAATATTTGTGTATATCCTTAGGTAGTTTGTTTTGCTTAGAATTAATCATTCCCTCCCTTAATTTGCCCTCCCTCTTACTCCCTCCTGCAGATTTTGGAGGTAATATTCCTGGGAATTTTTATTTTAGGGTTTCTTTTAGGAGGGTGAATTATTTCTATTGCCACTTTGCCCTCTGACTCTTAAGAGATCTGGCCAATTTTTCATTGTGATTTTTTTGAAATATGATGGCTCTGCTCTTTTTATGCTTATAGCTTTCAGGTAGTACAATGATTCCTGACTTATCTCTTCTCATTCTGTTTTTTAGGATGTCAGTTGTTTTTGCTATTACATTTTCTTCTCCTTTTTTTTTTTCAATCTTTCAATTTTGTTTTATTCCTTATGTCTGATAGAATCATTTGCCTCTATTTGGTCCATTCTGATTTTCGGGGAGTTTGTTACTTGGGTAAGGTTTTGTATCTTTTGTGCTAAGCTATTAATTCTCATTTGAATTCTTTCTTCAGTTGTTCTCATTTATAAAAATAGTTTAACTCATCCCCTGCCCCATCTTCATCTTTTTCAAAAATTCTCATTGATTTTATGTTCAAGTCATGTTTTTCTTTGAGGCTTTGCTTGTAGATGTTTTGGAGTCACTCTTTTCTGTGTGTGATTCTAGGCAGCAAGGCGGAGCTCAGCACAATAGCTGACACATAGTAGTTACTATGTAAACATTGGCTGCGATGGTGACGTTTATGTTTGTATTATGAGAGTCATCATTGTAGCTCTGTATGGTGGGATTCTTGTTTGTTCATTTGTTTGCTCATTCTTCCAGCCTGTTTCTCGGCTTCATGCTTTACTTTAGGGCCATCCTCTGCACACTTCTGGGAGGTTGTTTATAGACTGTTTCTGTTGGTGCTTTCCTTGGCACATTGACTGTTCCAGGACTTAAGAGACAGCTCAGGCTGGTGACCAGCACGCTTTCAGTGTTCTCCAGGTGGCCAGATCCAGGGCAACATCTGATCTCTGGTTGCCTGGTCAGAATCCTTGATCTGGTTTGGGTCAGAGCAACGTATCTTTTGGTTTGCTCCGTCTGAAGTTCCAGTAGACTGCTGCTAGTCTCTGCCAGTCTTAGCTAGCCAGAAAGCTTCTGGTTAATGGGAACAGAACTGTCAGCCTTCCTTTGGTCTGGGATTCATGCCCTGGTTCTTTTGCTGCAGAATTCAGACTAGGCTGGAAGCTGGAAATGAGACCACCACTTGTTCCCTGCCTGGTATGTAGCAGGTCCACAGTGCTGCTCCTGGGCACATGCCCTGGATCTGTGACCTGGAAGTGGGGAGTGAAGGACAGAGCTGCCAGTGGGCACCTGTTGGTACACGCTAGCCAAGTTTAGGCGTGTCTGCTGTATCTGAGTCCTCTTCTTGCCTTGGCTCGTAGCATGTCCCTGGACTGAGATGTTCCATGTAGCATCTGTTGGGAGGAGTCGAGGTGACAGGGAAACCTTTCTCTGCTTGTTACTCTGCAGTTTTTCTCCATTTGTTTAATAATTTCTATATCTATGGTTAGTTTTTATTCATTATCTTTATCCATGGTTCTTCTGGGTCTCCAAGTGACTTAATACCTTTGTACTTGGTAAATTTTGTCATTGTTATAAATTATATTTCTCTTTCCATCATTTCTGGTTTTTGCCAGTTGTGTCTAGATATACAAGTGATTTTAGTAGGAATTCTTGTATAGTTACCTCTGTTGGTATTAGATTAGATTTTTCTTTGAATTTATTTGGTTTTCTAAATATATCATCATTTCATCTATGAATAGATTGTTGGTCGTTCATTTCAGTTATGTCCAACTCTTCGTCACTCCATTTGGGGTTTTCTTGGCAGAGATACTTGAGTGCTTTGTCATTTTCTTCTCCAGCTCATTTTACAGATGAGGAAACTGAGGCAAACAGGGTTAAGTGCCATGCCCAAAGTTATACAAGTGAGATGAGATTTGAGTTCAGGAAGATGAGTTTTCTTGACTTCAGGCCTGGCACACTATGCACTGGGCCACCAAGCTGCCCTTATGAATAGATGCCTTTTAATCTTATGCTTACATCATGCATTTCTTTTTTTTTTTAATGAGCAATCGGGGTTAAGTAACTTGCTCAAGGTTACACGGCCTGTTATTTCTGGGTGTGGTGCTGAGTATCTGAGCCTGGATTTGATCCCCAGGTCATCCCGACACTGGAGCCGGTGCTCTTACTCGCTGAGCCACCTGGCCGCCTCCATCATGCATTTCTTTTTCTTGCTTGGTTGCTATTGTAGTACATGTATGCATTTCCAAGATTGTCTGTCTATTTTTTATGCAGCTCAGATGGCTTTTCTAGGCTGTTGTTGTAGCTATATCACATAAAAGGAAATATTTCATCCTTCCCTCATCCCCTTTATTTACCCATATATGTAAGTTACAACAACCACAAAATAAAGATGCAGCATTCTATTATAAATCAAGAAGAGGACTAAAGAAAGAAACGGAGGGGAAACAGTTTTTTAATACACATTTTTGAGAAAATCTGATATCCCAACTAGGTCAGAATTCAGAGGGATCCCCAGGCTGGTCCCCTCCTCAGGCACCCCTGCCCTGCCTGGCCTGGCCTACTCTTGGCTCATGGCTTTCATTGTCCCTTAGTGACCCACAGGTCTGCCCTTTGGGCTAAGTAGAGCAAGCCAGACAGGGTAACCCTCCAGATATTAAAGGTGTGCTTATGTCCTTAAATATTCCTTCGTGTTGTTCTTATTCTTGTCATTGGCCTTACTAAAATGCAGCCCCTAGAATGGGACCCAGTACAGAGAGAATGGGCCTCTTCCTCTTTGGGACATGGTTTCTGATAAACTCTTCCCTATATTTTACTTGTGAAGCTGATTTGTTTTGAATCCAATTATAGTGTAAGATGTCATATTCATCTCTATCAAATTTCCTCTTGTTAGATTTAGCCCAATCTCTAGCCTGATAGAATCTTTTTTTTTGGATCTCCCTGTCAGTTTAAAGACTCCTAACCTTTCTGTTCAGTGTGACAGACTATCTGAGCATCTACTACACGTATATCTCTAAGCTTTTGTCTTGGGGACAGAAAAACAAAAACAAATGATTCTCTGCTGTTTGTGAGTCTAGAAGTTCTTAGACTAGTTTGACTCAGGAGGTGAGTAGGTATGAGATGAAGGTGTACACACTCTTCAGGTATTTCAGAGAGAGGGAGAACCCTCAGGTCTGAAGGTAGCTAGTTGGCAAACACCAGGGACCCTGCTAGATGCTGGTGACACCAAGACCGAAAAGAAACAGCCCCTGCCTTGAAGGAGTCCAGGTCACTCCTTAGCCAGCCGGGCTCTGAAGGAAAGTGAGAGTTGGAGACATCAGACATGGCTTGTGGCTCACGTGAATGAATGGAGGTCTGTGGAGCGGCGTAAATGTCACTGTTGTCTCTGTGTGCCTAGTAGGTACTTGCACTGAATCAGGCAGTGAATAGTTCTTAGTCTCCTTGGATTCTGAGGACAAGAAGATGGGAGTGAATAATGAGAGAAAGCTGGGGATGGCGGTGGTCACCAGATTGCGGCATGTCTGAGATGCTCTCTAGGAGACTTTGTGTTTTATCCTAGAGTCTGTTGGGCTCTCTGTAAGAATTCTGAGCAGGGTAGAGACATGGGCAGACCTGTGCTCTGTTTGGGCTCTTCTGTGGGAGGCCAGTTAGGAGGCTGCTACAGCAGTCTGTGACAGAAGTGATACAGGCCTGCAGTAAGATGTTGGCTTGAGTTGGGGATGGATTTGAGAAGTGTTGTGGAAGTAGAATGGAAAAGACACAGTGATTTAGTGAATGGAGACTTTGAGGGAGACAGAGTCAGGGTTATAAACCTGCATGACTCCAGTGATGGTAGTATCCTTGACAGAAATAGGGGACTTTTGGGGGCATCTAGGTGGCACAGTGAGTAGAACACTGGCCCTGGAGTCAGGAGGACCTGAGTTCAAATCCGGCCTCAGACTCTTAACGTTTACGAGCTGTGTGACCTTGGGCAAGTCACTTAACCCCAATTGCCCTGCCTTCCCCCCTCCAAAAAGCAAAAATAAAGAAAAAAAAGACATGTTGGTTTTGAGATGCCTGGGAGCAGCAATGGAGAGAGTATAGAGAAATAGGAAATGGGCTGGGGGCAGGGCCTGAGGGACCCCCACAACAGTGATAGGAAGCTTTTATTAAACTCCTGCAAGGCCTTGGTGACTCAGAGACCAAAAAACAGCTGCCCTAAAGAAACTGACATTCCACTGGTGGTCTATATCATGTATACATGCAAGTAAATATGAATTCTATATAATATGCCATCAGATGATTATGAGAGGGAGATCAGGAAAGGCCTTGTGTGCGGATGGTGCCCAAGCTGAGCTTTAAAACTTGGAAGGGATTCTATAAGGTGAAGGTGAAGAGGAAGCACATTGTGGGCCCGTGCACAGTGGGAGATGAAGAACCCGCAACAGCATTATGGATGGGATGTAGGGCTTGGAAGAAAGGCCATTGTCGCAGGCTTTAAAGGCCAGGAGGAAAAGTTTGCATTGTATTGTGGAGCTGCTGAAGATTTTTGAGTAACAGAATGTGGCGGCCAGATCTGAGTTTTAGGAATATTAATTTAGTAGCTCTGTGGAAAGGATGGATTTCAGATAGCAAAGACCAGAAGCAGGGAGAGCAATTTAAAATCTATCGAAATAGTTCAGTGAGAGGCAGTGAGGGTCTGGACTAGGGTGGTGAGGATCAGATGTGAGATGTAGATGGTGATGAACCAGTAAAAGTGATTAAAATGGAGGGTCAGATTGGTAAGAAGAGACCCTGGGGAGGGCAGTGGCAAAGACAAGAATGCTGTGTGTGCTTTCCTCCAGGTCATTGATAGGAGTGTCAGACAGCACAAGGCCAAGGGCAGATCCTGGAAACACTTCACTAGAGTTCATATCAGACCATTAGTGAGTGTTTACTGAGTCTGGCCATTCAAAAAGTGCTGAATTCCCAGAAAAGCATGATAGGGTCTACAAATGAGAAGGGACTGAATGACCATCTTGGCCTCGCCCTAACTGGATAATCCACTTTACGTGATACTGACTCGCTCATCTAGTTTTTACTTGAGTGTATTTAGTACAGAGGAACCAGCTGCCTGCCTGCCGAAGCTTCCAGCTCCACTTTGGTTAGAGCTGTTTGCTAGGAAAGGTTTCCTTTGACCAAGCCTAGATCTGTCTCTTTTCTGATCTCACTTATTGTTTCTTGTTCTTGCCTTGGATGCCAAGTAGAACACATTGAATCCTCCTTGCTGGTGACATCCCTTCCAGTACTGAAGATACATGTTTTATTTCCATTCTCTCTTCTCCTCCTAACCCCTCCGAGTGTTTTTCTCCACCCTAAACAATTCTGTTCCTTCTCATCAACCAGGGACCTGTTCACAAAGGACCTTTCTTAGCTGAGTAAAAAGAATCTGAGAACTGGAGGGACCTTTAAGTGCCTTTATAATATCCTCAGCACACAGATCCAGACCATAGCTAGGCAACATAGCAGTATATTACTGTACATCTAACTGACTGCCACAGAGACTTAGAAATGAGCACCTGAAAGGCCGGTAGTGCTGCAGGAAAACAAGTATATGACTGCCCCGCTGGCAGAGCTGTGGATTAGGAAGTGTGCCCTTTGGGGAAAGCAGTGTGGACTGGCACAGGAAGAGCTACAGAATGGCTCATGTTCTTGAACCTCATTGTCACATGACTTGGACTGTGCCCTAAGCCTGGTACCTTTGAGATTCATCTACATGAAAATGATCCTGACTGTGTCCTACCTGTTAGATAAAGAGGGAAATAATCCTCATTCCCCTTTGAGTAACTGAAAAAATGTGGTATATGAATGTAATTTGACAGTGTCATGCCATATGAAATGACAAATATGGAAAATATGGAGAAATCTGAGAAGACAGAAAAGATGATGCAGGGGAAAAATACATATTGACTATATCTTAATAATCATGGCAAAAATGTGTTACTAATACACAGAAAGGGGAAATAAGCCCACATTCTGAAACAGGATCTATTTAAATGTTTAATTTCTTTCAGATCAGGACACTAGGCCTGAAGTCAAAGAGTCGTCCGCAGAGCTGGCCATTTCTATAAAAGAACCATCCAAAGAGACACTCACTCGGGCTGGTCTCTGCGTCTCTAAGTTGACATGTTCTTGGGAATATGATGCTAGATTAGAGAAACAACTGTGCCAACATGAGAGACATTCTAGACAAATAACACTCATCCAAAGGAAAACTCCTGATCAAGGCAGAAGAAATGAATGTGATAAGTATGGGAGAAGCTTTGATCTAGAGCCAGTCCTTTTTCCACAGCAGAGAGAACTGATTGAAAAAAGTCTCCATGAGTATGACATGCAGAAGAGCTTCAGACTGTATTCAGAGCTAAGAAAATATCAGAGGATATGCTCAAAGAAGATATCTTCTGTGTATAATAAAGGTGGAAAATCCTTCAGTTATAATTTAGAACTTATCAAAAAGCGTGGAATAAATATTGGAGAGAAAACTTACAAATGTAACGAATGTGGCAAGACTTTCCGTCAGAGCACAGGACTTATTCAGCATCATAGAATTCATACAGGTGAAAAACCTTATAAATGTAATGAATGTGGGAAGGCCTTCCGTCAGAGCTCAGGTCTGATTCAACATCATAGAATTCATACTGGAGAAAAACCTTATAAATGTAGAGAATGTGGAAAAGCCTTCTGCCAAAACTCAGGCCTTACTCAGCATCAGAAAATTCACACTGGAGAGAAACCTTATGAATGTAATGAATGTGGAAAGGCCTTCC
>NW_027185931.1:817833-832886 GCF_028583685.1 Petaurus breviceps papuanus
TACTGGAGAGAAACCTTATAAATGTAGTGAATGTGGGAAGGCCTTTCGCTGGAGCACAGGACTTAGTCGACATCAGAGAACTCATAATGGAGAAAAACTTTATTAATGTAAAGGATTTGATAGTGTCTTCTCTAGTTCATTCCTTATTCAGCAGTAGGGATTCATACTGGAGGGACGTCTTATGAATGTAATCAGTACGGGAATGCCTTTTCTCAGGCCACAAAGCTTATTTAACATCAGACAATTCATAGTGGAAAGAAACAAATATAGTAAGTGTGGGAAGCCTCTTTCCCAGCAAATAAAATTTAGTAAATGTCAGATAATTAATCCCAGAGAAAACCTTTATGAATGTAATGATAGAGGGAAGACTTTTTCTCCAAAGAGAACATCTTACAATAAACCATAGATATAGAGCTAAAAGTGACCATCTGGTCCCCCTCTTTACTGGTGAGGAAACTGAGGCCCAGGGAGATGATTTGCCCAATGTCACACAGGCAGTCTTTCCCTCCTGGGAGTTGGAGGGAAATCCCTACAAACATATATAGCCCTAGAGAACTGTGGAGCTTAAGAAAAGAGAGGGAGGAAACTAGCCTGGAATAGGGGAGGAGGGTGGCATAGTACCAGAAGTGCTTCAGAATCTGGGATAGAGGTCAGCCGGCTTCAGGCAGCAACGGACTGACTCAAGCCTGCAGAATGCCCAGCTCCTCCCAGCTCCAGGGACTTAGTGTCTGCCCTTGATCACTCGGCTCAGCCCATTCTTGAGGAACCAGGGAGGGCCCCATGTTTCTCTGACACACATCTTCTCTTCATGCCTGGCAGTGGGAATTATCTGGAACAGAGGAGAGCAGCCTCTCGTTCCTTGGAGGTTCCTGTCCCCTGGGTCAGGCTGCAACCTGTCTCAGATTTTAAATCGTCACACCCTCAAGGATCATGGAATCATAGATCTGGAGCCAGAAAACATCCCAGAAGTTGTCAGGATGAAATTAAATTATTTGTAAGGTGCTTGGCACAGTACCTGAGACCGACTAGGCATTACATAAATCCTGGCTCTTTTAAATTTTTTTTTCAAATGCTTTATTAACTTCTGATTTACATCATTCATTTCCACCATATTTTGAGTTACAAGTTTTCTCCCCGTTTTTCCGCTACCCACCGCCCCAAAATAGCAGTCCCACAGGATATCCCCTCCTCCAATCTGCTCTCTCCCATATTTTCTCCCATACCCCTTTCGACTTTTCCAGTGGATCTCTATGCCCCAGTGCCTGTCTATCTTATTTCCCAATTACCTGTAAAATAGTATTAATAATAATAATATATATTTAAATATTTGATTTTAAAACTTTGAATTCCAGATTGATTCCCCTCTTCCCTTGTCACCCACCCTTACTGGGAAGATCAGTTCAGTATAGGTTGTACATGTGTAGCTAACGCAAAACAATAACACAGTAGATATATTGTAAAAGACTGACTATATTTCCCTCCCTCCTATCCCACCTCTCACTTGTTCTATTCTCTACTTTGATCCTGTCCCTTTTCAAAAGTGGGTGCTTCCAACTTCCCTCCCCCTCAGCCTGCCCTCCCTTCCATCATCCCCCCTCTGATCCCCTCCCCCCCCTACTCTCCTAGAGGGTGAGATACCCTATTTAGTGTGTATTTCATTCCCTCCTCAAGCCAAATTCAATGGGAATAAGGTTGACCCATTCCCTTTTGCCTTCCTATTCTTCCCCTCCATTGTAACCATTTTCCCTTGCCTATTCTATATGAGATAGTTTACCCCATTCTGCCTCTCCCCATCTCCTCTCATTATATTCCTCTTTCACCTCTTAATTTTACCTTTTAAGTATCATCCCTTCCTGTTAAATTGGTCCTGTGCCCTCTATCTATGTATACCTGTAAACATATATACACATTCACATATGTATTTGTATGCCCATATACCCTCATATATATTTCTATTCCCTTCAACTACTGAGAAAAGTTTCATTGTTTTTCCATGTAGGAATGTTAATAGTTCAACTTTGATAAGTTCTTTATGATTTCTTTTCCCTGTTTACCTTCTCATGCTACTCTTGCTTCTTGTATCTGAATGTCAGATTTTCTATTCAGCTCTGGTTTTTTGAGCAAGAATGCTTGAAAGTCCTCTATTCCACTGAATGACCATATTTTCCCCTGAAACATGATACTCAGTTTTGCTGGGTAGGTGACTCTTGGTTTTAATCCCAGCTCCTTTGACCTCCTGAATATCATATTCCAAGCCCTTTGATCCCTCAATGTAGAAGCTGCCAGATCCTGGGTTATCCTGATTGTGTTTCCACAATATTCAAATTGTTTCTTCCTGGCTGCTTGTAATATTCTCTCCTTAATCTGGGAATTCCAGAACCTGGCTATAATATTCCTAGGAGTTTTCTTTTTGGCATCTTTTTCAGGAGGTGATCGGTGTATTCTTTCAACCTCTATTTTGCCCTCTGGTTCTAAAACATCAGGGCAGTTTTCTTTGAGAACTTCCTGGAGGATGCTTTTTAGGTTCTTACTTTGGTCATGGCTTTCAGGTAGTCCAATAATTTTTAAATTATCTCTCCTGGATCTATTTTCCAGGTCAGTTTTTCCAATGAAATATTTCACATTGCCTTCTATTCTTTCATTTGTTTTGGATCTGTTTAACAGCATCTTGATTTCTCATAAAGTCATTAGCTTCCATTTGCTCCAATCTAATTCTGAAGCAGTGATTGTTCTCATTGAGCTTTTGAGATTCTTTTTCCATCTGGCAAATTCAGCTTTTTAAGGCATTCTTTTCCTCATTGGCTTTTTGAGCCTCTTTTGCCATCTGAATTTGTCTATTTTTTAAGATGTTATTTTCCTCAGTCAGGCGGTTGACTCTCATTTCTTAATTTTCTTGCATTGTTCTCATTTCTCTTCCCAATTTTTCCTCCAGTTCTCTTATCTGCTTCTTAAGGTCCTCTATGGCCTGTAACCAGTTTGTATTTTCCTTTGAAGCTTTTGGTGCAGGAGTTCTGACTTCACTGTCTTCCTCCTGTTCCATGCTTTGCTCCTTTTTGTCCCCAAAATAGGAGTCTAATGTTGGAATCTTCTGTCTGCTTTGTTTCCTTTGCCTGGTCAGGTCGCCCCTCAGTCACTTGACCCCTGGTCTTATGGCCACAGTAGGACTCTGCCACAGACAGGGGAGCTTTCGTCCCAAATGCTGGGGTTTTCTCAGCTGACAGAGGTATTATGACAGTTGGGTGCCCTCTCTGAGGTCTCCACACGCTCTGGCAAGCTGGACACACACCCCAGGACCTCCACCCTAGACTGCAATCCAGATCCAAGCAGGTTAAAGCAAGAGCGATTACCCCTCAGACTGGTGCTTGGTCCCCCTACCCTCTGCAGGCCAGGGGCTGAAGCTGCCATGTGGCGCTGGCTGGCTGTGCCAGCAGCTCAGTGGTTTCTTGCCCCAGGGGCAAAAGCCACGCACTCCCACTTACTGGGTCCCAAAGTCCAGACTGCACTGACCTCTCACTTTGTTTTTTGCATCTATGTGTTGATAAATCTGGAAATGGCCACAGCTGCTGCTGATCTGGAGTCCCTCAGGCCAGGGGCTGGTCAGGCCTACCCTGGGTCTAAAGCCTCTGTGTGGGTCTGGGCTTGGCTCCCAGAGCGCTGAGCTGGCGTATTCCTGCTGGCCTGCTGGGTTGTCCTCAGAGGGAGGTTAGCTTCTCTGTGTCATTTTGTGGGTTCTGCAGCTCCAAAGTTTGTTCAGAGTCCCCTTTTTACATGGATTGGGGAAGGTGGAAGCCAGAGCCGTGGGGAGGTCCTACTTCTACTCTGCCATCTTCAACCCTGGCTCTTAATGGTGGATGGTGAAGGGCTTCCAGACTGGGAATATCCAGGCCAGAGAAGAGAAGGCTTACAGAGGGATATCATAACTGCCTTGAGGCATAGAATAATTTTGTTTGTTCTCTATGTCCCTAGAGAGTGGGATTAAGAGCAGTCACGAAAGTTGTAAAAGAAAATTCAGGCTTGACATCGGAAAGAAAAACTTGATGATGGTTAGGGTGGCAATCTGTTGGTAGAGAAGGTTGCCTTGGGTGGCAGAGAGTAGATTACAACTCAGTAGATGCCTTTAAGCAGAGTCTGAAGGAGAATCTCATTGGTATATTTGGGCAGTTACTCTTCATATGTAATCTAAAGTAGATTGATACTGTGGTCCTTTGCAATTCTGAGATTCTCATTCTAGGAATTCATAGTAGAAAAAAGCCTTAAGATTGTAGTAAATGTCACTTTTATTGTGCACTCTCAAATTTCTCTCTTAGGAGATCCCGTAGATTTGCAGCTCCACTGCTTATGAATGAGTGCTGGTCTCTTCACACTTTGATGCATATTGAGTTTTTACTGGTTGAAGTGTTGCCTCAGTGTTGTTTGTATTTGTATCTCTGGTGAAGATCTTTGGTGCATCCTTGATCTTCTATCCCAACCTCACCAGCAGAGTGCCTCCTCTTATCTCCACTCCCTCCAATCTTTTTTTATCTACTGGCTACAAACATAATCGTCTCTCCCTCATATTTAAATACTCTCACTTGATCTGACCATCACCACCTAGAAATTGCTGTATATTTCTCCTCTTGTGGCTAACCTTGAGAATGCCATCTACAATCAATGTTTTTATTTCCTCCCCTCTCACTTGCTTCTAAACCCTCTGTACTCTGGCATTCAGCTTCATCATTTAGTTGAAAGTGCTTTCTCCAAAATTACCAGTGATCTCTTAATTGCCAGATCTAATGATCCTTCTTTAATCTTCATTGGCACGTTTTATCTTCCTTTCAGGGAGATTTATGGGAATAATGAAATACTAACAATTCTCTGCATGAATGTGTGGCATAAAACATCTGATTACTAATGGTTGAATAAATTGTGGTCTAAAAATGTAGTGGAATTTTAGAAATTAACTGCAATTAAGATGGGCAATTCTGAGGAATATAAGGAAGTATGGATAATGCTGACCATCTAAATAAAGATCCAGGGGAACAGTGAATCCTAGCAGTCCAATGAGAGGAAGAAATAGGAATGAGAATGAATGGAAAACAGAGAATCCTGATGGAGACACAGAGGACTGGGCTGAAAAGGTCTTATGGTATTTTGTAGGTAAAATTCTAGTTGTTTAAATGTCAGTAATTGCAAAGCAAATATAATTGTGTGAATGTTCAAGGCTGTTGATAATGTATGGAGTCAGTGGCATAGTGAAAAAAAAGCTGGTGTCAGAGTTTGGAAGACCATGGTGCCTCTGGCACCTGCTAGCTGGGTGACTGGACAAGTCCCAGCCTCTCGGTGCTCTAGGCAGCTGCATAAGACTCAGAGATTCATGGCCAACACTGGCGAAGAGCTCTTCCTTCCTGTGGGCTCCCTGTACCAACTAAGTCATCTAAGTTCAGTCCAAAATTTTGTATATGGTTAAGTGTTTTATTAAAAGAAAGGTTATGAATATGAGAAGGATCTAGGTGAGCTTTCTTACTCAATCGCAGTCCTCAAAAATTATCAGGCTAACTCATTCTGCTTCCCTTGTCATGGAGAAGGGGAATCCTGACTTCTCACCAAGGCTAATAAGCCTTCTCTCCGCTGTTCTCCCATTGCTCTAGGACATTGTTTTAGCTGTCATCTCTTGCGCTTACATCTTCAAACTATCCCTCTCCATGGATCCATTCTGCACTGCTTGGAAACATGCTTCAGTACTTTAAAAAGCCTACCTTTGACCCTCCATCTGATCCATCTCCCATCTCCTTTCCCTTCTCTTTACTTCCAAACCTCTGGCAAAAGCTTTTTGTGCCCAATTCCTCCAGTTCCTTACCACTGTAGCACCTTTTAGTCTGATTTCTTTTAACGGCTCTCCCAAAGGTCACTGTTGACCTACTGATTGCCAAATAATGACCTTTTCCCTCACAGTTTTTATCATCCTTTGACTCAGTGTTGTTGTTATTGTTTTTTTAAACATCATCAACCAGCCTTTCCTTCTGAGTATGTTCTCCTTCCGGGTCTTCCGGGATGCTGCACATTCTTTTGGTTAATATTAAGTGTAAACACTCGTTGATATGGATAACCCTCTAAGATTTGCATTATACTTCCTTGCTATGAGTGTGTGAAGCAAATCATGGTCACATTATTAGTCTCACAGATTATAAACCTGAGGCTCTTGGGGATTACAAAGCTTATTCATCTTCTGCCGGTGAGGCCAGGTCTGCGGTGGGATTTGAGTCTGGGCTTCTCAGCTAAAATCCAGCACTCTGGACTGCACCACACCATGCTAGTAACTTGTCTGGCTCCTTTGGCTCATCTTTTCCTCAGCCCTCAGACTACATATTTTCCCCAAGTTTCTGCCCTTAGCCCTCTTCTCCTTGCCTCTCGATTCTTGAATCTCATTCAGTCTCAGGGCTTCTGGTTCCACTTTTAAGCAAATGACCCTTCATGTCCAGTCATGATCTTTGGAACTTCCGATGAGTATCACCATTTCTGTTAATCACACCCCTTTCTCCCCACTCTCCCATGTAGGAAAACTGCCATTCCTTTTGACTCTTTACTCTCTCTCACCTCTAATCTAATGAGTCACCATGTCCTGTCAACTCTACTGTAACGATATATCTCGTGTCTCTTTCCTCCTTCCTGTCCTTACAGCCTGTAGCCCAGCAGGCCAAGGCAGGGTGTTAATGGAATCAATACTCATCTCCTACCTCCCTCACTTAGAGTATAACCCTGAGTAAGCTACTTAAGCCCTCCCTCAGGGCACGTTTTATCTTCTGTAAAACGGTGATCGTCATGCCTGTAGTACCTGTTGTCTACGGCTATTTTGTATGTGTCCAGCTCACTTGCCATAGAGCATATGCATTATCTAATCTTGATATTTTTCACTGGGATCCAGTGAAATGCTTTGCACATAGTGTTTAATAAATGCTTTAAATGGAATTGACTGTGGAAAAAGTTTCACCTGAAGGGGTCACCTTATTAAACATCATAGAACTGGTATTGAAGAAGAACCTTACAAATGGGTTATTGGGTATTTAGACTCTCACTTTCTGACAAATCATGGTGCCCTTTTTCCTTCCAAAATGCCTCTCTCCTCTGTGCCAGGCACTGTGCTAAGCCCTTGGGATACAGAAAGAGACAAAAGACAGTCCCTGTCTCCACGGAGCTCATAATGTAATGGTGGAGAGAAGGTGCAAACAAGCTACATACAGGAAAAAGGAAATAATGAACAGAGACAGGCACTAGAATTAGCAAGAGTTCAAGCCCTCTATGGACAGCTAGGTGGTGCCATAGTGCACAGAGCACTGGCCCTGGTCAGGAAATTTCATCTTCCTCAGTTCAGATCTGGCCTCAGACATTTACTAGCTGTGTGACCCTGGGAAAGTCACTGAACTCTGCCTCAGTCTCCTCATCTGTAAAATGAGAAGGCAATGGTGAACTACTACAGTATCTTTGCCTAGAAAACCCCAGATAGGACGGGATGTGACTGAAATGACTGAAAAATGACGAAAAGGCACTCTATACAAATGCTATCTGTTATTGAAGATGCCATCTTTTTATCTACATAGCCAATGGGAAAAGGCTTCTTCTGCTGATGTTCTCATGCTGCTTGTCCTGGGCTGGCAGCTTGCTGAGCTCTATGTTCTTGCCTGGCCCGGCACCATGGCTCCAAACACATGTTAGCCAACTGCAGACAGTTACATGGTGTCTCCACGTCACTTCTCTTATATAACATCATGTTTTTCATGGATGCAGTCTCCCCATCATCTTCTGTGTGGAGAGTTTGCATCAGCTGAGCAAGCCAACTGGACCTGTGCGTGCACCGGACAAACTCCTGTGTTTGGTTTCTAAAGTTCTTGGCCCCCTCTTATTTTTTAGTTTCCTTACACAATACTGTGCTGTAGCCATAGGAGCCTACTTTCTTACCCCCCCATCCCTATGCCATCCCTTTCATTTCTACACAAGGTAAGTAGGAACAGAGGATGTGGATGGTGAGGGTAGTCCGGGGTTAGGGGTGGGTAAAATGTGAGTGGCCTCGGCTCAAGGGAATAAGGGATTCAAGAGTAAAGGCAAATGTAGAGTTTGACTGATTAATGAGAAGATCAAAATTGGGATGAGAGGAAAGTGAAAACATAGCAAGGGCGATGGCCTTGGAAAACACTGGGGAAGGACTGAGTCCTGGAGAGTGTGAATGGGTGTAGGAAGAATCATAGTTCTGGTGCCTACTGTGTGTTAGACGCTGTGATGAGTGCTAAGAGATGCAAATAGGAAGCAGTCTGCCCTGCAGCAACTTCCAGTTTAATGGGGGAAGGCAGCACAGAAGACGAAGATGAGGAAGGGGAGTTACTTGGCATGGAGAAGCCAAAATGAGAGCAGCCTGAGGGGAGAGTGTCAGTGTCTGGAGAGACCTGTGCTACCTCAGACGGAGGGTGGGGAGATGGTGGCCGCACCCTTTGATCATTCATGAACCGTGAGTGCCAAGTCTTGTTGGATCTTGCAAGGCGATGGGCTCTTCCAGTGGTGACGTAGGGGCATGATGGCATGGTGGAGAAGCCAGAGACCCTGGAAATGAGAGTGGCTGGTGAGGCCCGCGGCATCATTGGTGACAGCGTGGTGACAGGTTAGCATCGCACAGAAATTCCGGAATTCATCATGGAAATGCAGTGAATGTGTACAGTGGCCAGATGACCTGTCAACATGTTTAGTTATATGCCAGGTTCTGTGCTAGATGCTGGGGGATGCACAGAGATGAAAATGGGTCATTCCTGCCCTCAGAAAGGTTGCATTCTATGAGAGAAGTCTTATGTATATGCACACCTCTGTGTGTATGTGTATGTACGCATGTATGTGTGTGCCTGTAGATACATGGGGTCTGGCATGTGCGTATACTACATACACACGTATTCCTGTGTATAATACTTGTGTTGTACACACAGCACGGATATGACCCTATGTGTGTGTGCAGGGTGGTGGGCTGTGGCACCCCCGCAGTAGATAGCTATGTTCCAGGACACGCAGGGAGGGCAGCCCATGTCTCTCCATAGGCTGCACGCCCTCACCCTCTTCTGCTGATGTTACCCTGCTGCTTGTCCTGGGCTGGCAGCTTGCTGAGCTCTGTGTTCTTGCCTGGCCCGGCACTGCGGCTGCATGTTGAGAAGCTGCTGCTTCCTCCCTGGGTGTGTGGCATCTCTTCTGATCCCTCTGCTTCTTGGCATGACACCGGTCCTGTCTTTCCACTGATTTCATGATTGCTGCTCTGCTTTGCTCCCTGTTTCCACTTTTCTGGGTGATATCATTTCAGCACCAACCAATGGCTATCTTCGTCCTGATCTCCTAGGATATAGTGACTATCCAGGCAGGGAGGCAGCCTTTTGGTGATATCCAGAGGCTAGGAATAATGCTCTCAGGTTATTAGATTAAAGTCTTTCTTTTAACCCCTTGATCTAGGCCTGTGACCATGGTTCTTTGTCCAAGACAAAGATATGACTTGGAATTAGGAATTCCTGAGGTCTTGATTAGGCGTGCTCCTCCCCTTCCCCCCAGCACATAGACCCTTGTTCAGTTGGCGACTCTTCATGACCCTCTTTGGGGTTTTCTTGGCCATTTCCTTTTCCAGCTCATTTTACAGGTGAGGAAACAGAGGCAAACAGGCTTAAGTGACTGGCTCAGGGTCACACAGCTAGTACGTTTCCTAGGCTGGATTTGAACTTACAAAGATGAGTCTTCCTGACTTTAGGCCCAGCAATCTATCCACTACACCACCTAGCTTTCATGATTACATATACAGAGTCCAGCATTTATTATGGCCAGTGAAAACCATCTCTGTGTCCTCATATTAGATAGAGAGATCATTAAGTATTTCCTCTCTACCTCCAAGTGCAGACTGAAGCATGCTGTTTCCACTTTATGTTTTTTCCTCTGTTTTTTGTGCCATGGCCAATAAGGAAATATGTTTTGCATGACTTCACATGAGTAATTGATATCATGCTGCTTGCCTGCCTTCTCTGTGGGTGGGGAAGGGGCAAGAGGAAGGGAGAGAATTTGGAATTAAATGCTTTTAAAAAATCAATGTTAAAAATAAGTAAGTGATTTTGAAAAGTAAAAAAAAATGGATAGGGAAGGAAATGCAGCCCCTTCTATTGTAAATAAAGTCCTCTTGATCTTAACAAAAGATAGTGAGGCTGCAGCTCTCTAGGATTCCTTCCCAGATAGGCAAACCATTTTCTTTTCTTCGGTTTTTGCTTTGGGGTTGGGAAAGGCCATTTGAGCACCTAGGAATGGAGCCTACCTGATAGGAGGGCCTCGGCCGCCTTCTCCAGTCTCAGAACGCGGCATGATCACTCATTTTGTCCTCCTCCCCAGTCCCAGAGGCATTGCTGTTCTCCACTAAAGAATATACCTTCACTTATGCCCTTGGTCTTACTACGGACCATCCAGAAAGCAGAAACATAGGCATATTTCAGGAAACAGCAGAAACCTGGCATACAGACACGATAAATCCATTCATTCATTTACAATAATGTGAGGGTAGAAAGGGAAGCTAAAGCAGAAGGGACCGTAAGGATGTCACTTGGGGGTCAGAGGAAGGATGGGATGTCTGCTTAGGGAGATGCGGTGATAGGAATGCGTGACTGAGGAAGGCGCATGGATCAAGTCTGATTTGGGCGGTTGGCAAAGAAGGTGGAGGAGCTTCTTTGGACAGCAAAGCACAGGACAGTCCCCAAGAAGCCTGGGTAGACATGAAGTGAGGCCAAGATGGGGAAAGGGAGTCAGAACACCTGCCTGCTGTCTGGGGGGAAGGATGGCCGCATTACAGTCAGGGACAGGCAAGGGAACAGAAGTTGCAAATTGTACTAGCCCCTCTGACTTCCAAGATCTGGCAGAATTCTAGAACATCATGAAAGGGATGGTGTGTGAGTATTTAGAAAGGGAAGCAGTGAGCACATGGTGCCCCGTGGCTTCTGCAGGAAGAGGTCGGGCCTCGTTTACTGTTTTGGAGAGGATTTCTAGTCATAGATCAGGGGACTGCTTTTGGAATAGATGAGCCAGTCTTTATTGAGAGGCTGGACAGGCTGCCTGTGCTTTTCAGTGCTCCCACATAGCTGCTGAGTGGGTGGGAGTTGGCTCCAGACGGCAGCCCGCCCCCTCAGCTCACAGCAGCTCCCTCTTCCTCATATCGAATTTCCTCACCATATCAGAGCTCAGGGGGGGTTCATCTTTGAGCTTCAGGATAAGCTCACGGGCCTCGTCACACAACTCCTGGCTCAGGATGGACTCTACCTTCTCCAGCCACACTTTTAGCCAGGGCCGGTTCTCAAAGACGTTGCAGCCAACACTGATGACCTGTGGACATGCAGAGTGAAATAAGGGCCAAGCACAGGGATGGGCAGCAGCCTGGGAATCTGGGGCAGGGCTGGGAGTTCTGCTGTTCTCATGGCTTTAGCTGGGTCCAGGCCCCCATGCTGCTTGTCTCCCTCCCCTGCTACCCCCTATCTACCGGCCAGCTGGCTGAGTCTGAACTCTCCCTTATTTCTAACTCCCCTGTTACTATCAAGGGAACCACTGTCCTCTCAGTCCCACAGGATCATAGGCTATGTGTTGTTTTCGAGTCCCCAATACATTCTACCTTTACGACATCTGTCTGTGCCCTTTTCTCTTTTCTGAACACCCTGGTGTAGGCCCCTAATGCCTCACACCTGGACTGCTGGCCTCAAGTGTCTCTGCATTCTGGTCCATTTCTACTCAGCTGTCAAACTGATCCTCCTAAAATGCAAGTCTACCTACACCTGCCCCTCCTCCCTGCAGCAAACACCAGGGGTCCCCTATGATCCACAGGATCAAAGTTAAAATCCTTCCTGACCTGCCCCTTGCTATGTCTCCAGTCTCCCTCCTCCTTCTGCCCCCCATGTGCTCAGTGAGGCAGTGACACAGGCCTCCTGCCCGTTTGAGAACAGTGCCCATCCCCACTCTCCCCCCTTCTGGGGATGGTCTCCCAGTCCAGCCTTTCCTGATCCCTTTAGTGCTGGCGCCTTCCTGTCTCTGTCTCTTTTGTGCTTCCTCATTAGACAGTGACTGTGGCCTCTTTGTGTCCAGCACTTGGGCAGACGGTGCCTGGCCCTGTGCCCAACTGCGTAGATGCTTAATGAATGCTTTGGCTTGGCTTGCTGCTTCTCACATGGATGCCCCATCTCTGATCTCTGTCCTGGCAGTTCACGTGTGGAACATTCTCTCCCTTAGAATGCTGAAGTGCAGATGAGGGTTCTGGGGCCACCACCGTGTCCAGAGTCTGCAAGGCCTCAGATACTTCCTGGTGGGGTAACCCTGGGCAAATCACTTTCCCTCAGCTGCAAACTAGACATAATAGCAGGGCCCTCACAGGATTGTTGTGAGCATCACATATGATCATCTTTGTAAAGGGTTTGGCACAGTGCCTGGCACGTAGGTGCTGTAGAAGTGCTTTCCCCCCTTCCCCTGGACTTCCTTCAGGACGCAGCCTAACCCCTTCTTGGCAGGAGCCCTTCTTCAGTCCCCCTTGGCCGCTGCCCTCTCTCCCTCTTACACTGTCTTTGCTCTGCTCTTTCCGTGCCTATCTGTCTGTCTCTTCTCTCCCCTTAGACTGTGAGCTCCATGAGGGCGAGGGGCAGAAGGGGGAGGAGAGGAAAGAAGCGAGTATTGATGTAGCCCCTGCTGTGTGCCAGGCGCTATGCTAAGTGCTCTGCAAACAGGATCTCATCAAGTGTCTCTGCAATAGCCTTGCAAGGACCTGTTTTTGCCCTTCTTGGGGCGCCCAGCACTTTGCCCAGTGCCCAGCATCTTGGGTGATGCTTGTTCATGGGCTGATGCCTACACAGGACATCAGCCTCTTTGCCTTGAAGGCCTGCCTCCCAGCTACCTTCCCCACCATTCAGTGAAGACCCGGAGTCCATTATGGACCTTCAGAGGTCAGTGGCCTGTTTGCCTGTGAGTGACTGATGACAAAATGGAATGAGAAATATAACAACCTGAATGGACACTTTAATTATTATTTGTTCTGAGGCCACTTTTTTTAAAAATAGCAATCCAGCTGCATTAAGGATGTTGGCCACAGTCCCCAGGCATTCTGGTGAGGATCGTATCACGTGTATCTTCACTCTTCAGCAACCACCTTTTTTCTAGATGCTTTCTTTTAACTGTCATAAAATCTTCCTTTGCAGATTCCTCAGTATCACTCACCCTAATTCTATATTATGTGGTACCACCAAGGGAGTAGGGGGGCGGCCCAGTGGTGCTGGAGCCCACATTCATTTATGAATGATGAGCCCTAGAAGAGTGTGAATGCATGCCAGGCATGGTGGGGCATACCCATGAAGGGCTCATTCAAGAAAGGACTCAGTTCAATAATTCTTAAAAATGGGATCCTATAAAAGAACTGTGAGATACCCTCACTGCTTTCAGATCGGCTCACGTGACAGAAAAGGAAAATGACGGATGTTGGAGTGTGGAAAACCTAGGACACTGATGGAATTGTGAAATGATCCATCCATTCTGGAGAACCATTTGGAACTGTGCCCAAAAGGCTATAAAACCCTTTGACCTTGCAATACCACTACCAGGTCTGCACACAAAAGAGATTTTTAAAAAGTGAAAAGAACGTGCACGCACAAAAACATTTATAGCATCACCTTGTGTAGTGAAAAAGAATTAGAAACTGAGGGGGTGCCCATCAGCTGGGGAGCATCTGAACAAGGCGTGCCATGATGTGATGAAGAAATGGTGAGCCCGCTGGTTTCCAAAAAATGGGGGAAGACTTAGGTGAGGATCCATGGGATTGTATTTGTAAAGCACTGGACACATAGTAGGGGCTATAAAGATGCTTCTTCTGAAGGGAGCAGAGCCAGGAGAATGCTGTCTGATGACCACCTGGCAGACTTAACTCCTCTGATCAAGATGCCGACCCAAGACAATTCCACAGGACACATGATGAAGAATGCTGTCCACTTCCAGAGAGAGAGCAGGTGAAACCCGAGTGCACAATGAAGCATAATTTTAGAGCTTTCTTTATATTTATTGCTTTTTGTGCACTTTTTAGCAACATAGCTAATGTGGAAATATGTTCTTGACTTCACATGTATAATTGATATTGTATCGCTTGCTTTCTCAACGGGTGACGAAAGGGGTGAGAGGGAGAGAATTTGGAACTCAAAATTTAAAAAAAAGAATGCTTAAAATAAATAAATAAAGCTAATGAAAGGAAAAAAAATTAAACATACAAAAATAGGATCATGGATTTTGGGCTAAAAAGACCTCTGAGGCCTCCTGCTCCAATGGCCTCTTTTCACAGGTGAGGAAAATGAAGTGTCTTCCCCAGTGTCCCTCAGGTAGTAAGTGACTGAGCTGAGACGCTAACCCAGGCCCCCAGCATCTAGGGGGCTAGAAGAAACAAGAGACCAGGGCCTGCTGGCCCCTATGGAGCTCTTGCTGTCATGTGAACACTGATGATGTAACTTTCTTCTCTGTACCTGTCAAATTTCTAGAAATTCCAGTCTTAAAGGGTCATTCCTTTGGGTTCATAAACTCATACATACAGAGCTAGTTTCCTGACTCTGGGCATTTTCACTGGCTGCCTTCTGTGCCTGGAATTCTCTCTCCCCTCATCTGGCCTATCTGGTCTCCTTCAAGTCCCTGCTAAAATCCCACCTCCATCCTTTCCCAGGCCCCATGAATGCTCAGGCCTTACTTTGGTTGGCATTTCCTTCTTCTCCTGTTGGTGGCTTGTCTGTGCGAAGACATTTTTTTATGCCGTCTCTCCCATTAGACTGGGCTCCTCGAGGGCAGGACTCTGTTTTTGCCTTTATTTTTGTTCCTGGATCTTAGCGGAAGGCTTGGTATGCTATGAGCAATTCATGAGTGTTGGTGACTTGACAGAGCTCAGGAGGAGCGAGGCCAAGGCCAGTAGGGCTCGGCACTCCTGGTTCCCACTGATCTGAGCATGAACCTTACCTACACTGTAGACCTTAGTGTGCACGGGTGGGTCGGGCTGTTTTTCAGAGGGTTGGCTTAAAGAGCCT
>NW_027185931.1:832896-835266 GCF_028583685.1 Petaurus breviceps papuanus
GAAGAAAAGGAGGAAAGGAAGGAAGGAGGAAAAGAAGGAAGGAAGGAGGAAGGAAGGAAAGATAGATTGATAGATTAAGCGCCTACTCTGTACCAGGCACTGTGCCAAGCACTGTACAAACATCTGATCCTCCCAACAGTCCTGGGAGGCAGGTGCTTTCATTACCTTTGTTACACCTGAGGAAACTGAGGGAGGCCCAGGGACAGTCAGCTATGAAGTATCCACCGCTGGATTTGAACCCAGGTTTTCCTGGCCCCATGCCCAGCACCTGGGTGTTTTCTTTGCCTTGGGCTCCCATGCCAGGCCCTTGGCAAGTGCTGGCCCCGGCCCCCAGCTCTGCCCAGCCCCGTGCCATGTGTACCTGCACCACGTCCTCCACAGCCATCAGGTCAGCCAGGGAAATTCTGTTCCCGGTGAGGAAGGGCTTGTCCTTCAGAAACTTCTTCTTCAGCAAGTCCAGGCTGTGACTCATTTCCACCATGGTCTCCTTGAGCTTCTCCTCGGACACAGTGTTTTTGAAGAAGTGTGGAATCACCATCTGAATGGCAAGAGGACAGAGGCTCAGTGGGAAGAAGGCAGTCCTGCTCTGGAAGGAAGGAGGGAGAAGTCTCTGCCCTCCCGGGACTCCCAGACAGGGAAACAGACTGGGCCCTAAGCATGCCCCGGGGCTGGGCGTGGAGGAGGACCCAGCCCAGAGTCCTGGGATGGCAGATCCATGAGCAGCTCTGGGAAGGGAAATGAAAGTCACCCATGGTCACTGAATGAACTGGCAGTGTAATCGGATCTGGATTGCCCAAGGGCTGATCTTCAGACTCCAGCTCTCCGTCCTTTCTCCTCCCCCACAGCCTGCCTGCTATATTCTAGGGGGGCAGCGGGGTTCCAGGCTTCCTGAGGAGCCAGGCACTCACTGTCAAGGTCCCTGCCTCACACGCCTCCTCTGGGGACTCTCCTGGCTGGCTGGGGCCGGGTTTCAGATTGGGACCACAGGCCTGCTGTTTAACACCCACACGAAGTTCCTGAAAGCATTGGTTTATTGAGTACCTGCAGTGTGTGGAGCCCCGAACTGAGCCCTCCTCTGCCCTTACGGAGCAGTAAGAACGCAAAAGGAGAGACACAGAGAGAGTCAGAAGGCACCAGTCAGGGGCAAAGAGCTGTGGGAAATCTGGGAGGCCTTCCTGCAGGAAGTGCCCTTTGAGTCCTGTGATTAGAAAAAGGATAGCCCCTCATCCTCCACCCTGGCCACAGGTCATCTGGAGCAGGGCATCATCCCTGGGAGGTCAGACACCGACTGGGTGTCGGGGAAGGTCCTGGAGCCCCTGACCCATGGGGAGCAGTTGGAGGAATCAGGGGAGTGTGGGTTGGGTGGGAGAAGGCCATGGAAATCGAGAGAGCTGCCTGTAGGCATTCAGAGGGCTGTCACTTAGAGAAGGGGCTACAGGGTCTGCTTGGCCTGGGAGGGCAGAATCAGGATGGGTGGGGACAGCTATGAGAAAGGAAAAGTGCCTAAAAGTGAGAGCTGGCCCAGTGTGGAAAAGGCACCCCCCAGAGAGGGGTGAGTGCGTGTTGTGTGTGTGTGTCTATGGGTATGTGTATGTATGTGTGTCTGTGTCTATTTGTGTGTCTTTGTGTGTGTGCATGTGTGTCCCTGTGAGTGTGTGTGTCTGTGTCTATTTGTGTGTCTTTGAGTGTGTGTGTTTGTGTCTATTTGTGTGTGTGTGTCCCTGTGAGTGTGTGTGTCTATGCGTGTGCACATGTGTGGGAGGCACATGTCTGTCCAGTGTTGTGATAGTAATGGCAATTAAAGATTCCCCTGTATTGGCTTGGTTTTCAAATTGATTGTGTTAAAACCCAGAGTTTGTTAATCCCACCTGTGGGATGGGCTTGTTGATGTGAAAAGAAAGTCCTGAACTGGGAGGAGCTGGTGATGTAGATTTGGAGAGACACTAGAGAGAGGCGGAAGATCTTTTTGGAAGCAGCACCTCGTGGAGAGAGAGAGGCTAAGAGAATTGCTGGTGGCCGCTTTGAATTGCCCTGGACTTTTGAGACCTGCCCCCTGAGCTGCCAAAGGACTGAGGAGACATGGCTGTTTTGCTGGTACTTTGTCTGTCTGTTTTGATGTTGTTTTGCCAGATTTGTCCACTGGTGAAAGACAGTCCTTTTGTTGAAGAAGTCCTAGAACCTGGCTGTTCGCTAAGAAGCCCTGAGACTGTCCTGCAGACAGAGAGTGAATACTGTCCACTGGTGAGGGACAGTGCTGTTGTTGCAGGGGTCTGGAGACTGTCCTGCAGACAGAGTGAATACTGTCCACTGGTGAAGGACAGTGCTGTTGTTGCAGGGGTCTGGGAGCCTTTCTGTTGGTTCAGAAGCCCT
>NW_027185931.1:835276-867901 GCF_028583685.1 Petaurus breviceps papuanus
CAGACAGAGGATAAATTCATGAAGGGACTGGCAATGTATCTTGTGGCCTTGCTAAGCCTTGTCTCCCCAGGAATTAAGATTGCTGAGAACTTGCCTCATGTCAAGATGAAGAAAAGAGCTCCATTTGGGTATTAAGTGCTGTGTTTAAACTTGATGTAACTCTGGGGTAGATTCAATTGTGATCCAGGGGTGGGGAACTTTTGACCTTATGTTTGGAAACTAATCTCCATTTGAGAATAGGGGCTTTGTGGTGGACTAAATGAAGGTACAGCCTGGGGGTGGAGAAGTATTTAGAACAGGGACTTTGTAATTGATTGAATGATTGGAAGGTCCTGGGGTTGGGGTAGTGCTTGGAGATTATTTAATCACCCTTAGTAAATGCTGTATTTGGAATGATGTCATGTTTTGATCTTCTCTGTTCTTGGTTGGTCACTGAATAAAATGGAGAGCGCCTATGCTGGTATTTTGAACCTCGGAAGTTGCCTTCTTTTGGCATTACATTACAAGTGTACGAGGTGTTCAGATGAGGAAGTTTGTATGCCTGTGGATGTTTGTGCACATGCAGGTGTGGCCCTGTTGGGGTGTGCCCATATGTGTGTGCGTGCAGCTCTTCTCCCCCTCTCCCCCCAGGTTCTCTGGCAGATGCACAGAGCCAGGCTTCCTGGTCAGCTGGGTCTGGACTAGACATCTCCTGAAGTTCCTTCAGCTTCTTGACTTCTGCCAATCCATGAGTCCACAGTGCACAAGCACTTATTATGTGCTCCCTGTATACCAGGCCCAGGCTAAGCGCTGAGGAGACCGAGGACAGGCAGCTTGTGGGCTCCCAGAGCTCAGGCTGCACACACTGTACACAGAGCTGAGCTAGCCTGGAGCTAATGGGCAGGGGAGACCTCCTGGAAGGAGGGGCTGGGAAAGCTGGTAGGAGCTGGGATTTTAGCTGAGGAGAAAGCTGGGGGAGGAGGAGGTTGCGAGGAGCCTCTAAAGGGGCCAGTTGTTGTGATAACCCTGCTTCTTCCATCTCTGTACCCCAGGACTCAGCACAGATTCTGTGCAAGAGCTGCTGGCTGATGGATCAGGGTGGGGCTGGGCTGGGCACACTGCCCGCTAGCTAGCCACGAGCCTCCGGCCTTGCAGCATCCTCTGTATCTGCACCAGGACCAATGGAGTTGCCTTGGAGGGTCAGCATTTGGGATGGTTGTTGGGGATCCATGCCACACCCCAGACTCATCCCACCCCCAGAAGAGGGGGAAGTAGGGGAGAGAATGGCAGGTTTGGGGGATAGCCAACACACAGGCTCTGAGGTGGGAGATGGAGCTTTGACTATGAGGAAGAGTGTGGTGGGAAGTTAGGTAGTGAAGGCCGACGACACATTTTCTGCTCTTGGAGGTCCTCCAGCAGAGGCTCAGGGGGTTCGGCTGGGGCCTGACAACAAGGCCTCCAGATCCCTCCCATCTCTGTAGGAGAATGGGCAGGAGTTTAGCAAGTGAACAGAAGGCAGACGAATCTGGGAGGTTGAAGGACTGCAGATGTGGCAGGCTGGGCAGACAGGCTTCCAGTTGGACTGGAAGGTGAGCAATAGCAAAAGATGGGCAGCTCTAGGGTGGGGAGGCCCTCCAATACAGAGGGCCAGACTCTTACAGAACAGGAGCCCTGAAGATTTGGGGGCAGAGAAAGGCTGGGACCAGATGTGCATGGTCATCGGCCAGTGGGGATGGAGAATGGTCTGGAGGTGGGAGAGCAGAGCCCAGCTGAGTCACGAGCAGGGTACATGAATGATGGGCTCTAGTGGGTGCAGAGAGGAAGGGATGCGTCTGAGATGTGTAGAGAGGGAGGGGCAGGTCTTGACAACTGATAGACAATGAGAAGGGGGGAGAAAGAAGTCACCAATCAGAGAGGCAGCTCAGATGGAGTCAGGCTGGGACAAGGTCAGGGATGGGGAGAAGGAACAGTTGCTCACGAGCATACTTTTTGGCATTTAGTAGCCCCTTCCTGGAATGCCCTCTTGGCCTTCCTTTCTAGGCCATCTGCCAAGGCAGCCTTCCTCCATTTTCCCATTTGGAATGTCCATCCCCTCTGGGAACCTCCCATGATGGTCTGCTTGCACCCCTCTGAAGCCTGTGTCCCAGGCTATGAAGTCCTCAACCTACCCCCTCTAGACTAAGCTTTGGCAAGATCTCTCGGAACTTGTTCTGGGCTCTGCATGGAGTGGGTTCTCACCGAAGGCTGCTTGAGTTGTGCTGAATTGGGCAAATTGAACTATGGACGTATTTCTAAATACGTCTGAATACTGCTGGTGCACCAAAGGTGGGGCTGTCTGGCCTCTGCTGAAGACTCCCAGGGAGAGGAGCCCCCTGAAGGTCTTCCTGACCTTGGGCCTGGGGGATCTTTAGCCCCTTCCAGCCCCAGCTCCCAGTTCTGCCTCCTAGGGCCAGGCAGCATGTGACTGCTTGGCAAGAGTCCACACACATGTCTCCTCTTCAGACTAAATGTCCCCAGGGCCTCCCCAGGAGGCCTTCCACTTCACTGCTGCCTTCCTTGTGAATGATTTCCTGCTTGTCTTCTAGACAGCTCATGTGTACGTATGTTTGTTGTTCTGCTTATAGTCTCCCCCATTTAGACTGTAAGCTCCTGGAGGGCAGGGACTATCTTTTGCCTCTTTTTGTACCTCCTGCACTTAGCATGGGGCCTAGCACATAATAGACTCTTATGACCTTGGTTAATGGAGACGTGGTGGGATTTAACTCACTGGAAGACTGTGGAAGTAGAAGTGCTCAGAAAGGGGGTGGCCAGGTAGCACAGTGAGTAACGGCACCGACCCCAGAGTCAAGATGACCTGGATCAAATCCCGGGCTCAGACACTGAGCACCACACCCAGAAATAACTGGCCGTGCAACCATGAGCAAGTTACTGAACCCCAATTGCTTAAAAAAAAAAGTGCTCAAAAGAAACAGATTAATTGAAAGGGAGACCAGAGTCACCCTCAAGCAAGAAGGCAGCTCCTGCATGGGGTCTCTGGCGCCTGAATGTGCACCACAAATGGAGCTCTGGCCCCCCTGCGGCCACTGGCCCCCGCTTTGGCCGCTGGCCCTCCCTCCGGGGCTGTTCCTCTGCCATTACTCTTCCTTCACAGCCCCCTGAGGCATTACTCCTGATCTCACCTTCCCCCACCCCACTATTTAAGGCTCTTTTCCTCCTCAGGTTTCCCCAGAAGAGCAGGAGCTCTTGGGCTTCTCCCAGTGCTGCCACACATCCTCCTAAGACATGGTCATCTTCTCCCCATAGATCTCCCCTTGGAGAACAAGGACCAGATCATTTGTTATCTTGCTATCTCCATTAACTAATAACAAAAATTTCCACAATATAGGTGTTTAATAGATGTTTGTTGAATCAAAGTGGAGCTGGCTGGAGCCTCGGAGTTCAACCTCTACTCAGCTCAGGAATTTGACTTCCCAGGAATCAGTCAGCCCCTACCTAAATACCTTCAGTGATGGGCAACTCACTCATCCCTCTCCTGCCAACCCACCAGTCAGTAGGCATCTCCTAGCATTTACTCTGTGCCAGGCACTGTGCTGAATGTTGGGAATATAAGGAGAGAAAAAGAGAAAGTCCCTGCCTTCAGGTTTCCATTCTGAGGACCCTGTCTGAACTTGTCAAGGGCTGTTTGGGGGATAAAAGGTGAGATAAAGCCATGAAGCAGAGGCCAGAGGCAGGAGGCTGCTCCTGGGCTTGGGGGTCTGGGTGCCCTGGCTTCACCCACCTTCATCCACAAGACTTTGGTGCAATGCTTTTTTATGTTCAGGTGTTGCCAGGCTAGGTACTCATCCACCAAGGCACACCCCTGGGGATCAACTGGGTACCAGTGGTCTGGTGTCCTGAATCTTCGGCACAGGTAAAGCATGATGGCCACACTGTCAGGAAGAGAAAGCAAGAGGGACTGCTCCAGGGCACTTGGATCACCTTTTCTCCCTTCCATGTTCTCCATTCCTGTTTCCCCCCAGGGCCCCCACCTGTTTTTGGGACCAAAAAGCTTGAGCAGCTATAGCCCCTTGCTCTTCCTGTCCTCACTTCCCTAGGTCAGAAGGGGCCAAAATGGCCAGAGGGAATCCCCCTAAGTGCATGTGCTGCCATCTCATGAAGACATCCAGTCAGGGAGAACCCAGCACCTCCTGAGGTGGCCTCTTCACCTTGGGGACAGTGCTGATCAGTAGAGAAGGTTTGGGCTAGCAATTGCCAGCTCTAGATGAGAGGGAGCATCATGTCATGGGAAGAGCTCTGGCTTTGAAGGCAGAAAGACCTCACATCAGATTCGAGCTTTGATGACAGCTGTGTGGCTATGGACTACTCATAGAACCTCCCTATATTCTAAACTGTAAAAGTAGGAAAATAATATGTGTAGGAACTTTCCTCTCAGGGATGTGGGAACGCAGAAGAGAAGAAAAGTGCCTTTCAAACCCTAAAGCAACATATAAATATCAATTATTAGTATTATCTTATGTTCTGTGATCCATTTGAAGACTTCCTTCCTTCCTTCCTTTCTCTTTCTTTCTTTCTTTCTCTTTCTTTCTTTCTTTCTTTCTTTCTTTCTTTCTTTCTTTCTTTCTTTCTTTCTTTCTTTCTTTCTTTCTTTCTTTCTTTCTTTCTTTCCTCCCTCTCTCCCCCTCCCCTCCTTCCTTCCTTCTTCCTTCTTTCCTTCCTTCCTTCCTTCCTTCCTTCCTTCCTTCCTTCCTTCCTTCCTTCCTTCCTTCCTTCCTTCTTCCCTCCCTTCCTTCCTCCCTCCCTCCCTCTCTTCTTTCCTTCCCTTTCTACTCCTCTCCTTCCTTCCTTTTCCATTCCTCTCTCTTTCCTTCTCAAGACTTCTTTAATTCTGACAGTCCCCACTAAACTCTGCCATATGCACTCCACATAGCTCTTGCTATGTCCGTATTTCTCACCTATGTGGACAGAGCACATACTGACCTTTAGTACTGGTTAACTTGTCATATTACATTGATAATTTGGAGAGAGGCCAGAGGAGAGTAAACAAAAAGGTTAAAGGCCCTAAGCCCATGTCCCAGGAGGATCATTTGAAAGAAGTCGGGGAGTTTGAGTTGGAGAAGAGAAGACTTGGGGGCCAAGAGCTGTCTTCCTCCCGTAAAAGAAGGATTCACCTTCTTCTGCTGGACCCCAGGGCAGAACCAGAGAAGCAGGAGCTTATGGATAGTCAGCTTCTTCTTGCTGTCAGTGGCAGCTTCCTGACAGTGTGTGCTGTCCCAGAGTGGAATGGCTCACCACCTTTGCAGATTTTAAAAGAAAAACTGGGTGACCAGCTTCTAAGTATGTGATAGGAGGGATTTCTCTTCAGGTATACATGGGACTTGCAGGTCCCTCTGATGGGGTGCTTGTGCTTGGACCCCAATTCCAAGATCACATTTCTCCCTAGCCTCAAAAACTATCCCTGACAGTTTTCTCCTCAGCCCGAGGACACCGTGCTTAGCAGTGATTCATGAGTGGGCCCCGGGGAGATAAACTATCTTTCCCTGTTATAAAACAAGCTGACCTCTGTCCAATTTCCCTTGTAGGAAGAGGACTATCTTGCACCAGCAGAACATCACACTAGCATGTACTGATTCCCAGTTACCACATACGATCCTGAGGTCCAACTATAAATGTCAACTCCTGAAGCTCTCTTGTTACGGACCAAACAGACACACCCCTTAGGGACCCTCCCCCCCTTTAGCAGTGAGCGGTCCCTGTGGCCAAGGTTGTGCATTACCACTTGATTACTTACCACATAATCCATCACTTTTCCTATACAAGCTTTAGCATCTTTCCTGTTAGGTTGCAAGTTCCCCAAGGAGTTCTGCTGCCATAAACCTTTGCCAACTTGACTTAAAGAATGCTTGAGTCTGTGAATTCATTCCAGACAGCCCTCTCCTGTACTTCAGTCCTTGAGAGGCCCCCGAACCTCTCAAACCGCATCATCTCCAGTGTTCTGTCTTATCCCCTTTATTGGATTGGAAGCTCTTTGAAGGCAGAGGCTATATCTTATATTTCTTTGGACTTATAATTTTGCACTGTGCTGGAACCTCATTGGCATTCAGTAAAAAAATTGTCCAGTTAAATTAGAGATAGGGGACATAGGACTTTAGAGCTGGAAGAACCTTAGATATTACCTAATCCAACCCCCTTTCATTTTATAGAGTAAGAAACTGAGGCCAGAGAGGACAAGTTACTGACCCAAGGTCATATGGTAGCACTTTGCCCATTCCTCTCTGCCTTGCCAAGGCCTCTCTCCCTAGAGCCCTGTCTGCCTTGAGCCACACCTGGGCTCGATGATGGGAGGCACCAAGCTGGAAGAAGACCCGGTTCCTGTCTTAAGTGAGATCATGGTGAGATACATTCCATTTACAATGTGCCATCCCCCTGGCATACACTGCTTGCTGTCCCATTTACGCCTTAGATGTCTTGCCTATACATAGTTGTTTCTGTGTTATCTCCCCCATCAGACTAGGAGCTCCTTGAGCGTATGCCTATGACTTTGACTATGTTTGGCCTTTGTATTCCCAGCTGGCACACAGTAGGTGCTTAATAAATGCTAGCTAGCATATTGACTGACTACAAGATCTAATGAATGCTTTGGGAGCTCAGAAAAGGAAGTGAGCCAGTCTGGGGTTGTGGTAAGGGGATTTTTCCACTACTTAATTTCTGAGGACTCATAATGAAACATGCTGTCATCTCCTGATGGACTTGAATGTGGATTGAGGCATTACTTCATATAGACATGGCCAATGTGGGAATTTGGTATGTTTGACTATGCATGTTTGTAACAGGGATTTTGTTTTTCTTGATTTCTCAGTGGTGGTGATGGGAAGGGCTGAGGAGAAATGGGAGGGAGAAAAGGTAGTATCATAATGAATCTGGAATGACCATCAAGTCTGGCCTGAAGACTTCTGGGGTAGGGGGAGCCCACCACCTTTGGAGGAGGCCTGTTCCACTCTGGGATATCTCTCACAGTTAAGAAGCCATCCCTGACCCCCCCCCCCCCCAGTGGGCTTCTCCCCACTGCTCCTGCTTCTCCTCCAGGGCCAAGTAGGTCTAATTCCTGGTCTACAGGAAGGCTTGATGAAGGATCTCATGCCCTTCTGAGTCTCCTCTTCTCCAGGCTCCCATGACAGTTCCTTCTGGCAGGGACCAGAGTATGGCAGCCAGACCAGTGCAGGAGCAGCAGCCAGCAGATGCCCCCATGGTCAGGCTTTCCTGGCCCCAGATTACCTCTCTCTTAAGATGAAGTCTCCATCCTTCATGACTGGCACCTTCCTTAGGGGGCTTAGCTTGACAAAATCTTCACTGTGATGTTCAGCTGAGAAAAAGGAGGCAAAATGGGGTCCTGAGTAGGAGGGGAACTGGAACCATCCCAGTCCTGCCTCTTCCATAATGGCCAAGCCTTCCTTCCCCCAGAGTTGCCATAGGGGACAGCCAGGCATAGAGGGGGGGCAGGGAAGGTGGGCCTTCAGGGAAAGTCCCTGTGTGAGCACATACTTTTCAGTGTGATGGGAAGGACAACAGACCAGGAGGCAGAAGACCTGGGCCAGCAGTTAAGAGGAATGACTATGGCCAAGTCACTTCCTTTCTCTGGCCTTGAATTTCCTCATCTTCTGATTGGGAATTAGAGACTTAGACAACCCACCTTGAAGCCTTGGTGTGAGCAAAACTCTTTGCAGACTCTGGGGTACCATGTGTTTGGCTTGGAAGCAGGAGAAACCTGGGTTTCTATCCTAGTTCTGACACATACTGGCCATGTGATCTTGACCAAGGCCACTGATCCTCCCTGAGCCTGTTTCTTCATGTGTAAAGTGGGGCTAAGACTCACAAGCCTGTCTCAAAGGGCAGTTGTTCACTCATTTATTTTCTCTACAAACACTCATTAATTGATTTCTTTGGGCCAGGCACTGTGCTAGGCACTGGGAAAGTGCAGACCAAAATGGAAAAATCCCTGTCATCGAGGAACAGACATTCTGTTAGGAGGATCACATGTTCACAGGCTTAAAAAAATAGAACATATACAAACACACACATCAGTATGGGGAGCAGTAAACAATGGTGGGAATTAGGGAAGGCCCTTCGAAGGGGCAGCCTGTAAGCTGAGCCCTGAATGGGGTTATTTATGCCTTCTGAGAGGCAGAGGAGAGGAAGCAGTGTTTCAGGCATAGGGGACAGCCTGTGGATGCTGGAGACAAGCTCTGCATATGTAAAGGGGACTTTGGCATATACCCATTTCACCTAACCTAACATAGAGTTACCCTGTCACATGGGTGGCAACAGACCCTTCTGTCAGCTGCATAGTCAGAACAGGCTGAATCTTAAAGACCTGCCATCCTGGGACATGTGCTTTTTTCCCAGCAGCCTCCAGGGGGTGAAGGCTTACCCAGAGCTGGGTTCCAAAAAGGGCCTCCCTTCTTCTCTGCCTTGTGGCCCAGAGCATCAGACTGTGGGTCATGTTTTGGTGTGTCCTTTATGGTTCTAGGTACAGACATCAGAATTCCTAATGGACCTGGGGAGGCCAGGGAGACCTTGGAGACAGCATCCCAGTCCAAATGGGGGTTAGTAAGTGCCAAAGCACTTGGGACTATGGTCCATAGAAATTGAGCTAAATGTGAACCTAAAGTCCTCCTCTCTCCAGAGGCTGAGGCCAGCCCTCCCCCAGCCATTGCTCAAGCTGGTGTTAATGTATCTCTTCTTGCCTTTGAAGTAAATATTCCTTTGTAAAAGCTAATCAACTGTTACTGGTGAAATGGAACTTCAATATTGGGGACCCTGGTAAGTGCAACACAAGTTTCTCCAATTGCAAGTGAGAGCCTTGCCTTCCTTCCCAAATCCCCTGAAGGTTGTTGGAGAACCAGGGGGGAGGAGTGAAATGTAACCCACCTGACCTTCAGGCAGTGGGGGCCAGAGGAAATCTTAAAACACCAGTGAGTTAGTCCTTCCCTCTGCCTCTGACCTAAGCCAAGGAATCCACATGAGGCATACCACTTAAGGAGTGAGATGCCAGTCTGGCATCTTTGCAGAGCTACGGCTGACTCTGCTGAACCCTCAGTGACAGCTAATGGTACCGCTCAGACACCTGCAGTCACCATTGTTCCATCTTTGACTCTGTGAGGTCTTTAGGGAGAGGCCGAGGCCTGATGAGAAAGGAGAGACAGGAGCTGAGTCTGAGCCCAAAGACTCATCTTCTGGGATGCCCAGGGACTCTTGCCACTCCTTTCCCCTGGTTATGTGAAGTAATTTGCATTTACATTAATCAATCAATTAACCATTTATTAAGCATAGTGCCTTGGATGTGCTAAGCACTGGAACTACAAAGACCAACCCCTTAGAAAAGATTAAGGCAGTCCCTGCCCTCAAGGAGCTAACACAGAGTCCAGCACACTACAGGAGGTGCTTAATGTTTGGCGAATTACAAGGAATCCTTTGGTGTTCCAGCCTGAAATTTCTCAGAAATATAGAGGAATGGGGGTGAGGGTTGTTCAGAGATAGCAGAAGAGGAAAGGAGGGAGAAGAGGAAACCCGAGCTTTCTGGCTGAAGAGGTGTTCCTTTTGGGGAGATCAGGGACTAAAGGCCAAGTCCTGTGGGGCTGGGGGAGAAAAGGAATGATAGCATGGTACTGCTCACCTCTTCCTCCTTCATACCCCCCTTTAGAGATGTGGAGTCCAAGGACCTAGGTTCAAATCCAGACTCTTGTGTGACTTGTAAGGCGATTTTCTTCCCATCTCAGTTTCTTTGTCAGTGAAATAAAGTCATTGGGCTAAGTGGCCTCTGAGAGACCTTCAAACCAAAAATCTATGATCTTTCACCCTTAAGCCGCCTGGAAAACAGGCAAGTTTCATCCTGCCACCCTCGTGAATTTTAGACTGGTCCTTTCCCCAACTGGACTCTTTGCTGGATCCCTCCTATTACGGGTTCTCTCTACTGCGGAATTCTAGATTGGTCCCCCTGCACTGATGGGTTTTTAGGATGAATGACCCCTTCCTTTGGTGAAGCTCCACCCAGGTTCCTTTGATTACTGGTCCTAGGATGGCCTTTCTCCACTGATGGGTTCTAGAATGATTCCAAGCTCCAGTTCCTGGCAGTGTCTCCCAACCCCCATTCCATTCCATCCCACCCCTTTAGACTGTTCCTACTCAGCCAGCTAGCTCTCAGGGGCTCTGACCTTTCATCAGGTCCACAGGTATCATCTCGAAGGAGAGGAAGTGCATCTTGGCGAAGATGTAGACGGAGCGGCAGGAGGGGGAGAGCAAATTCAGGTACAAGGTCAGGACCATGGCGAGAGCTAGAAATGAGCGGGGCACCGCCCTAGGAGGGCTCGGAACGCGGAGGGGCAGGCCCTCTCACTGAGCGGGCACCCCATTGGGTGGCTGATGACCCCTCCCCGCTTCTCTCTGCGCTCTAGGCTGCTCTCCCCCGTCTCTTCCCAGAGTAAGAATCACAAATCCTCAGAGGTGGGAGGAAGCTCAGACAGCTTAAGTTCCTGCTGGCTCTGGCCAAGTTCCTACTGTGTGCCGGCCCAGCCAGGACAAAGACAAAGATGGAAACTCAGCTTGGTCTCAGAAAGCTGGCATTTTGTTACATCGGCGCGTAACCGTCAGTACCAGGATCGGCGGGAGGAGAGGAGGCAGGACCATCTGAGCCGAGGGATGAAAAGAGCCTCTGAGAATGAGGAAGAGTGAGCCGAGGAGCCTTTGGAGTTCGGTGAAAAGAGAAGTCCAGAAGGCTCTCCACACTGATGAGGCAGGCTGTTTGGGAAAGGGGGCATAAACACGACTTTTTATTTGGTGTGGTAATTCTCACTTGTTCACCTGATATCGGTGTGTGCTTATGTTGGATCCCTCCTTAGAACACCAGCTCCGTCCATGCTTCAAGGCGGGATTGTTTCGTTCATTTTACCCGTAACCCACCGCCTAGCACATAGTAGACGCCAACCAGCTCTTGTGTGTGTGGGGCTGGGGTCTGGCCTGTCTTCTTTCTATGACGTCATCAAATGGGATGGGAGGGAGGTGATTTCCTTTCTTACACATCAATGAGGAAACTTGTGACTTGTCCGAGGTCACCGAAGTGTGTTAAGCGGAAGAGACTTAAAGTGTCCTGCCTTCAGAGCCAGTCACTTCACCCTGTCCTCACATGACGTGCCCTATCTTTCCTTGTATTCTGGTGATTCTCCTTTGTATGCTCGCTTGTTTAGTCATACCTATCCGAATATGGGGTATCCAAAACTGAAGGCAATTCTCAACTGCAAAGGTGTGGAAAAGATCCAAAGGCAGCGGGCAAAGCCATGGGCAAAGCTGGAGATGCCAAGATAAACTTCAAATGTATAGTGGATAAAAGCTTCATTACACTTCTGAATTTGTTTTATGTCTTTTTTTAAAAAATTAGCTTCATAAAATCACAGTCCAAATGACTGCAGCTTCTTTTCATGCAAAACACTCACTCACCTTAGTTTAATAAAACCGGTGTTTGGATTCCTTAAAAACAAAAACAAAAAACACACAACCTCCTGCCCCTCCCCCCCCAACCAAAACAAAAACCTTAGTTGTAAAAGGCCACATCATAAATAAATTAGAAGAGAACTTACCTTTGAGATAAATGATTGGGGGAAAATTCATGACCAAATAAAGGAGTATCATAGAAGAAAAAAAATTGCTTACATAAAATTAAAAAGGTTTTGCAAACAAATCAAATGTAGTGAAAACTGGAAGGAAAATAGTTAACCTGGAGAAAAATATTTGCAAAAAGTTTCTCTGACAAAGTTCTCACTTTGAAGACAAATAAGGAACTGATTCATATAAGAACAATATCCAAATACCCCAGATCAGTGTTAGAGAAAGGCGAATTAAAGTAACTGAGGTTCCACAAGCAGATTGTCAGTGACAAGCAAAATGAAAAATGACAAATGCTGGAGGGGCTGTGGGAAAACAGGTGCACTGGAATGCTGGTGGATTAGCTGTGAATTGGTTCAGTAATTCCAGAAAGAAATTTGTAACTTAAGTCACTAAAAAGCTCCCAAAGTCAGTAAACTGTGCATAACCTTTTAATTCAAAGATAACACTTCTCCAAATTTGTGCTCCAAAGAGATCAAAATAAGAGAGGAATATATAGGTACAATCTTTGGAGCAGCTCTTTTTGGCTATGGCAAAGAATCGGAATCTAAGGGGGAGGTTCATCCATTGGGTAATGACTCCTCAAGTTATGGTGTATGAATGTGATGGAATACTATTGTGCTGTGAGAAATGATGAAGGGGGGATTGTGAGGATCAAATTCATTTAAGAAAAAAAGAGCTCAGCACAGTGCTTGGCACATGGAAGGTGCTAGGTAAATGCTTATCCCTTTCCTTCCCCTTCCCAACTATAACTCTGGGTCAGCATAGTGCCATTTGAGCAGAGTTCCAAATTGCTTTCCAGAATTGTTCGACCAATTCACAGCTCCACCTACAGAGCCCTAGAGTTAACCATGTTTTCCCACAGCCCCTCAAACACTTGTTCTTTTCCTGCTTTAACAATGAAAAAGGTATGAGGTGAACCCCCAGTTGTATTAACTTGTTTTTCTTTAACTATTAGTGATTTGGAGCATTTTTTCCTATGGCTATTGATAGCTTGGATTTCTTCCTCTGAAAATTGTTTGTGTCCTTTGACATTTATCTATTGGGGAATGGCACTTATTCTTGTGAATTTGAACCACTTCCCTATATATCCTGGAAATGAAACCTTTATCAGGGAAATTTGATGCAAAGATTTTTTTTCTCCAGTTCCCTGATTCCCTTCTAATTTTAGCTATGTTGGTTTTATTTATGCAAAAACCATTTGAATTTTTTATGAACAGAAGTACTTGTTTTATCATCTGTGGTTGTCTCTCTCCCTTGGTTTTTCAAGAATTCATTCCATATCCATGGATCTGAAAGGTTTTTTGTCCTTCCCACATTTTTTTTCCTCATCAGCTTTATGTTTAAATCATGTGCTCTTATGTGTGAAATGTTGGTTTACACCTAATTTTTACCAGGTTGCTTTCCAATTTCCACAGCAGTTTTTGCCAAATAGCTGAGATTTTTGGTTTTTATTAACATTAGGCTATTATGCTTTTGCTTCTGTATAGGGTGCAGCTAATCTGTTCCACTGATCAATGTCTCTCTCTCTTTCTTTCTTTCTTTTTTTTTAAGATAGACTAACCATTTTATTTTCCTCTAATCGGTTCAGGAATGTTGATGGACAGATAGCTCTTTACATGGGCTTTGGAAGGGGTCTGGGGGCAGCACCTGCAGGTCTGAAGCGGGGCGGGGGCGTCCGATCCTTGTGGGCCTCCCGGAGCGGTTCCTCACCACCTTGCTGTGGATCACGCAGCTCACACAGTAATGCAGTTTCACGTACAGCTTGGGCAGCACATAGGAGTCGAAGACGCTGGCCTCGGAGATGCCCCTCACGGCGGCGGCCTCCACTATGTTGCGGATGACGAACTTCTTGATGGCCTTGCCCTTGGGCACGCAGCGGGCGCAGCTGGGGCAGCGGACGGGCTGCACGTGGCCGTGGCCCTTCTTGGCGCGCCCTTTGTTCCTCCTCTTCTTGGGCATCCTGGATGCCAGGAATCGAAAAAGCAATGTCTCTGTTTCTTAAGCAGTAGGAAGGAAGGAAACAAGGGATCTACTATGTGCCAGGCAGTTTTAAAATATTATCTCATTTGATTCGACAACCTTATAGGGTTGTTTGCTATTTTCATCCCCAGTTTACAGATGAGGAAACTGAGACAGAGAGGTTAAGAGACTTGTCCATAAAGCCATTAAGTTTCTGAGGCAAGATTTGAACTTGGGTCTACCTGACTTTAAGTCCTGTTTCTATCCATTGCATTATCTAGATGCTTTATTATTTAATAATAAAAACTAGCATCCAGACAGTGTTTTTAGGTCTGTAAAGCACTTTACATATAGATGTAGGGGGCACTGTCGAGGGTCAGCTCTGAGGAGCCCCCCAAAGGGAAGCAGATCCAGGCCAAGATCTCCCTTGAGCTTGTTCTCGTTCTCCTGGGCTCATTATCTTAGGATGTTGGCTCACCACCCTCTGCTCCTCATCCTTCCATGCTAGGGAGGCTTGGAACATTCTGGCCATCTCTGAAACCCTGGCCACTTGAGCAATATAAAGTAGTGACGCATGAGATAAGAGAGCAAGGAAGCATGCCATGGGAGTAGCCTTCTGCAAAGTTGAAAGTTAGACACCTCATGTAGCAAACTATGTGAAGTTTCCCCTGAGAAAATATGATGTAAGTGCTTCAGCTACAGTATATAAACCCTAACCCTCAGATGCTTAAGTGAGACTTGCTTAGCATGCATGCAATAAAACGTGTGGATGCTGCAGTCTCCGCCTGGTCCACGATTCTTCATTCTTCACACTCTCACGTTTGGTTGGTGCTGTGAGGTGCAGGCATCATATAGTATCTTATTTGAGACTCACAAATGAAGTAGGTGCTATGAAAATGGATAAGCTAATTACCTTGATTTGCTTGAGCCCCCAAATTATCCCCTAATTATTCAGATAACTGAGGGGACCTTTGTGGAAATGATTTGACCAATCAGGATATAAAATGGATTGACAAATCAATTGACAAATCCTTTTCGGTGAAACCTAGCTGAAAGTGCAGAATCAGTGACCCTGCAGCTGGCTTAGCTCAAGCCAGCTTTGCATAGTCCCTGGAGACAGACAAAGCAGCAGAAAACCATGGATTCTTGGAAGCATCCTGATATACCCACCATACTGCTTATCTAGTTTATGGGAGACTTTCAGAAGTTTATAGGATATTCAGAGACATCCTGTTTATCTTGTTTATGCTCAAGCCTTGGACTGTGTCTGTATCTCTGTCTCTGGAATCCTCATCCCCTGACTTTACCCTACTTGGGCTCTTTTTCCAATACTCTGCTTCCTTTGTCTGGAAAATATATATGCTATCCTTAGTGTGTGTCTATGTCTATGTCTCTGTGTCTGTGTCCTTGTCCATGTCCTTGTCTGTGTCCGTATCTGTGTCTGTATCCTGATATATGCCATGCTTAGTGTGTGTCTATGTCTATGTCGATGTCTATGTCTATGTCTGTGTGTGTGTGTATCCTTATATATGCCATGCTTAGAGGAGCTGCTTCAACCTTAGCCTGTCTGCTTCCAGGAGCATGCTATTTTTCTGTTTAATAAAGATCTTTAATTTCACAGGCATCATCTTCCTCTGGTTTTCTTCCCTTTTGGGGAAAACAGGGGTTTGGTTCTCGTAGGGTTGGCCTCTATGCTCTCCAGACATCTTCCCTCTTTGGGGGAAAGAGAGATTTACATTGCTTGGAAAGCCTGTCCCTGTATACAGTGCTCTTAGTATGTAATTCTAGAGATGCTAATGGAGTTTAAGTGACTTGCTCATAACCATGCAGCTAATTCGCATCTGAGCCTGACTTTGAACTCAGTCCTTCTAGTCATCCACCAGTTGGAGTATAGATGGATGACTACCCAAGCTCCAATCTTGACCTCTCTCCTGAGCTACAGCCCCCATTTCCTATCACCTATATTTAGGATAGTTCACAATGTGGTAGAGTGGAACCAGTAGGGGATTTGGGCCCAGCCCAACCCTGTGAATTACTGGGTGACCTGGGTCTCAGTTTCCTCATGTGTAACATAAGGAATTTTCAATTTTAAATCCTATAGCTCAGCCTTCAGCTCAAATTCCACTTGTCCAGTCTGACCTGTTCCTAATTCTTTTTTTTTTAATTCTTTAATTTATTAATTTGTTTGTTTCCTTTTAGTTTACAGGATTCAATTCCACAATTCCTTGAATTTCACATTTTGTCCCCCTCCTTCCTCTCCCCCCCATGGCGGCTTATAATCAAGTATAGGATCTGTAAATACTTTCACATTATACATTGGTCAGGTTATAAGGACGGATTGTATCAGCTGGAATGAAAAATGGTAAAGAGGACATAAAATCAAATAAGAGAACGAAAAAGATCAGGTATTTTGCTTCCACCTGGATATAAACTTAGTTCTTTCTAGTTCTTTCTCTGGATGCACGTTTTTCTCTCCATCATGCATCTTTTGGGATTGACTTATTATTATTATTGATATATTATTATTATGCATTGTTGAGAAGAGTCCAGTCTATCAAAGTTGGTCATCACACATACGTTGTGTCTGTAATTGTGTACAAATTTTTCCTGGTTCTACTCTTCTCACTCAGCATCAGTTCTTTTAAGCCTCTCCAGGTAAATATGAAGACTGCCTGCTCGCCGTTTCTTATAGCGCAATAGTATTCCATAACATGCATATACCACAACTTGTTCAGCCATTCCCCAATTGATGGGCACCCCCTTAATTTCCAATTCTTTGCCACAACAAAAAGAGCTGCTATAAACATTTTTGTACATATGGGTCTTTCTCCCATTTCTAGGATCTCTTTGGGATATAACCCTAGGAGTGGTATTGCTGGATCAAAGGGTATGAAAGTATTTATAGCCCTTTGGGCATAATTCCAGATTGCTCTCCAGAAAGGCTGGATCAATTCACAACTCCACCAACAATGCATTAGTGTTCCAGTTTGCCCACATCCTCTCCAGCATTTGTCATTTTCCTGTTTTGTCATCTTAGCCAATCTGACTGGTGAGATGTGGTACCTCAGAGTTGTTTTGATTTGCATTTCTCTAATCAATAGTGATTTAGAGCATTTCTCTAATCAATAGTGATTTAGAGCATTTCTTCATGTGCTTATAGATAGCTTTAATTTATTTCTCTGAAAACTGCCTGTTCATATCCTTTGACCATTTATCAATTGGGGAATGACTTGTATTCTTATAAATTTGACTCAATTCTCTGTATATTTTAGAGATGAGTCCTTTGTCAGAGACATAGGTTGTAAAGATTCTTTCCCAGTTTCCCACCTCCCTCTTAATCTTGGTTACATTGGCTTTGTTTGTACAGAAACTTTTCAATTTCATGTAGTCAAAATTATCCATTTTACATTTTATAATGTTCTCTAATTCCTGTTTAGTCATAAAGTCATTCCCTCTCCACAAGTCTGATAGGTAAACTATTCCTTGTTTTAGCAGACTGCTTACAGTATCAACCTTTATACCTAGATCATGAACCCATTTAGACTTGATTTTGGTATATGGTGTTAGATAATGGTCTATGTCCAGTTTATGCCATACTATATTCCAGTTTTCCCAACAGTTTTTGTCAAATAGTGAGTTCTTATCCCAAAAACCAGGGTCTGGGGGTTTATCAAACAATGCATTACTGTAGTCGTTGACTTCTGAATCTCGTGTGCCTAATCTATTCCATTGGTCCACTCCTCTATTCCTCAGCCAGTACCAAGTAGTTTTGATGACTGCTGCTTTATAGTACAGATTGAAATCTGGTAAAGCTAGTCCACCTTCCCTAGCATTTCTTTTCATTAATTCCCTTGATATTCTGGACGGTTTATTCTTCCAGATGAATTTTGTTACTATTTTTTCTAACTCTATAAAGTAGTTTTTTGGTAAATTAATTGGTATGGCACTAAATATATAATTTAATTTAGGTAAAATTGTCTTTTTATTATATTAGCTCGACCCAGCCATGAGCAATTGATATTTTTCCAATTAGTTAGATCTGACTTTATTTGTGTGAAAAGTGTTTTGTAGTTATGATCATACAGGTCCTGGGTTTGTTTTGGCAGGTAGATTCCCAAATATTTTATAATGTCTACAGTAGCTTTAAATGGGATTTCTCTTTCTACTTCTTGCTGTTGAATTTCATTGGAAATATATAGGAATGCCGAGGATTTATCTGGATTTATTTTATATCCTGCAACTTTGCCAAATTTATTTATTGTCTCAAGCAGTTTTTTACTTGATTCTCTAGGATTCTCTAAGTATATCATCATATCATCTGCGAAGAGTGATAGCTTGGTCTCTTCTTTGCCTAACTTGATTCCTTTGATTTCTTTTTCTTCTCTAATTGCTACTGCTAACATTTCTAGTACCAGATTGAATAAGAGGGGTGATAGTGGACACCCTTGTTTCACCCCTGATCTTATGGGAAATGCTTCTAGCTTCTCCCCATTACATATAATACTTGCTGATGGCTTTAAATAGATGCTATCTATTATTTTAAGGAAGGCTCCATTTATTCCTATACTTTCTAATGTTTTGAATAGGAATGGATGTTGTACTTTGTCAAAAGCCTTTTCTGCATCTATTGAGATGATCATGTGGTTTCTGCTAGTTTTATTGTTGATATTGTCAATTATACTGATGGTTTTCCTAATATTAAACCATCCTTGCATCCATGGAATAAATCCTACCTGATCAAAGTGTATTATTCTTGAGATAAGTTGCTGTAGTCTTTTGGCTAGTATTTTTAGAATTTTTGCATCTATATTCATGAGGGAGATTGGTCTATAATTTTCTTTCTCTGTTTTATCTCTTCCTGATTTAGGTATCAGTACCATATTTGTGTCATAAAAAGAATTTGGTAGGACTCCTTCTTCACTAATTTTCCCAAATAGTTTGTAGAGTATTGGAATCAATTGTTCTTTAAATGTTTGATAGAATTCACTAGTGAATCCATCTGGCCCTGGAGATTTTTTCCTAGGGAGGTGACTGATGGCTTGTTCAATTTCTTTTTCTGAGATGGGATTATTTAAGTAATTTACTTCCTCTTCAGTTAATCTCGGCAACTTGTATGTTTCTAAATATTCATCCATGTCCCTAAGATTGTCAAATTTATGTGCATACAATTGGGAAAAATAATCCCTAATTATTGTTTTGATTTCCTCTTCATTGGAGGTAGATTCACCCCTTTCATTTTTGATACTCATAATTTGGTTTTCTTCTTTCTTTTTTTTTTTTATCATATTGACTAAGGGTCTATCAATTTTGTTGGTTTTTTCATAAAACCAGCTCTTGGTTTTATTTATTAGTTCATTAGTTTTCTTAATTTCGATTTTATTAATCTCTCCTTTAGTCTTTAATATTTCTAGTTTAGTATTTAATTGGGGATTTTGAATTTGTTCTTTTTCTAGGTTTTTTAATTGCATGCCCAATTCGTTGAGCTCCCTTTTCTCTAATTTGATCACGTATGCACTCAGGGTTATAAAACTTCCCCTAAGAACTGCCTTTCATGCATCCCACAGATTTTGGTATGTTGTCTCATTATTATCATTCTCTTGATTGAATTACTGATTGTTTCTATAATTTCTTGTTTGACCCACTCATTCTTTAGAATTAAATTGTTTAATTTCCAGTTAGTTTTTAGTCTGTCTTTCCCTGGCCCTTTATTGCATATAATTTTTATTGCATCATGATCTGAGAATGATGCATTTAATATTTCTGCCTTACTGCATAGAATTGTGAGGTTTTTATGCCCTAGAACATGGTCAATTTTTGAGTATGTGCCATGAACCGCTGAGAAGAAAGTATATTCCTTTTTATCCCCGTTCAGTTTTCTCCAGAGATCTATCATACTTATCCTCTCTAAAATCCTGTTCACCTCCTCAACTTCTTTCTTGTTTATTTTGAGGTTGGATTTATCAAGTTCAGATAGGGGGAGATTAAGGTCTCCCACTAGTATAGTTTTGCTATCTATTTCTTCCTCTAATTCCTTTACCTTCACCTCTAGGAATCTGGATGCTACACCACTTGGTGCATATATGTTAAGTAGTGATATTGCTTCATTCTCGATGGTGCCTTTTAACAGGATATAGTTTCCTTCCTTATCTCTTTTAATTAGGTCAATTTTTGCATTTGCTTTATCTGAGATAAGGATTGCTACCCCTGCTTTTTTTTTACTTTAGCTGAGGCATGATATATTTTACTCCAACCTTTTACCTTTACCCTGTGTGTATCCCTCTGTTTCAGATGTGTTTCTTGTAAACAGCATATTGTAGGATTATGATTTCTAATCCATTCTGCTATCCGTCTCCGTTTTATAGGAGAGTTCATTCCATTCACATTTACAGTTATGATTGTTATCTGTTTCTTTCCCCTGATCCTATTCCTGCCCCTGTTAATGTTCGTATTTTCCCTCCCTTCTCCCTTCCCCCCTTAATAGTTTTCCTTTTGACCACTGCCTCCCTCAGTGTTCCCTTTTCTGCCCCCCTCCCTTTTCCTCCCCTTTTCCCCTTACTACTTCCCTCCCTACAAACCACTCCCACCCCCCTTTTGTAACCCTTTCCCCCTTCTACTGCCTGTAGGATATTGTTATACTTAATGAAGTCTGCTATTTTTTCTTCACATCAAGAATGACAGGAACAAATCTCATGCAAAGCTCCTCTCCCTCCCCTCTTTCCCTCTAAAATGATTCTTTTTGCGTTTCTTCTCTATAGCGTCCTATGCTTAACTGGTTGTTATTCCCTCCTTGTACCAGAACCAATGAGGGACAAGCTCATATGCTTCCCAACACCCTCCCTTTTTTTCCTCTGCTATACAGTTTTTATGCCTCTATGAGTGGCATTATTTACCCTTTTCCACTTCACCCAGTCCCTTTGTAGCCCTTAACAAGATTTTTAAAAAATCGTCATTTTGTGTATTTTATAGTCATACCCTCTACTTGTCTATAACCAGTTTGCTCTTATCAAAGAGCAGGGTGTGTGTGTGTGTGTTCTCCTTGTTTACCTTTCTAAGTCACTGTTGCATCTCGTAATTGGAGGTTGAATTTTCCATTGAGTTCTGGCTTTTTTATCAAGAAGGTCTGGAACTCTGTTATATCATTGAATGACCATCTCTTTGCCTGGAAGAATATGCCCAGTCTCGCTGGGTATGTGATCCTTGGTTGTAATCTGAGCTCTTTTGCCTTCCTGAAAATTGTATTCCACTGCCTCTGATCTTTCAGTGTAGAGGCTGACAAATCCTGTGCAATCCTCACTGTGGACCCTCTATATTTGAATTGTTTCTTTCTAGCCGCTTGAAGTATTTTCTCTTTTATCTGGTAGTTCTGGAGTTTGGCCACAACATTTCGAGGACTTTTCAGTTTGGGATCTCTTACAGCAGGTGTCCGGTGGATTCTCTCGATTTCTATTTTCCCCTCAGGTTCTAGTATCTCAGGGCAGTTTTCCTTAATGAGCTCTTGGAGAATGTTGTCCAGGCTCATTTTTTCATCATGATTTTCTGGTAGGCCTATGATTCTCAGGTTATCTCTCCTGGATCTGTTTTCCAGGTCAGTTATTTTTTCTTTGAGGTATTTTACCTCTTTTTCTAATTTTTCATTTTTGTTGTTTTGCTTGGCTAATTCTTGGTTCCTCATAGAGTTATTTGTTTCCATTTGTTTAATTCTGGTTTTTAGCAAATCATTTTCCTTGGTTAATTTTTGAAGCTCCTTTTCCATATCATACACTTTTCTTTTTAGAGAGATGTTTTCCTCATTATAATGTTTTTCGAATTCTGCTATTTTCGTTTTGAGAGAATTATTCATTTTTTCTTCTATCTCTCTCATTTTGTTTTCAAAGTTCCTTTTGATCTCATCCAGGAGAGCCTTCTGTGCTTGGGATCCATTCCCTGAAGTTTCAGCTGTGGGTGTGGAGTCCACATTGTCTCCCTCTGAGGTTGGTTCCTCCCTCTGAGGATAGTAGGACTCCAGAGTCTTTGTCTTTGTAGTCTGCTTTCTACCCATTTTGAGGCAGGGTCCTAACCATGCCCTTCCTCTAGGATCCCAAGCCTTTACTGTAGAGGGTTTTGCCCTGGGCAATAGTTACTATATTTTCAGGGTCAGAGGGGGGGTTTGGAGCAAGTGGGGTTCACTCTGTCATCCTCGTCTTTGGAGGTCCTGAAAGGGGCTTTAAAAAAAAAAAGATTTCTGGGCTATGAAGTGGTAGCCCCAGGAGTGTTTGCTGTTCAGTACAGTATTTGCTTCTTACCTTGCTCTTTCCAGTCCCAGCCCTTTGGTGATAGGCCTGGTAGTGGACCTTGTGGTTGGTGGGAAGACTTGCCCTCCAAGTTGATCAGGCCCCTTCCTGGCCTGCATCTGCCACGCCACACCTTCCCGGCCTGCGTCCGCCGAGCCTTCCGGGCCTGCGTCTGCCATGCCACGCCTCCGCCTAGCCTTCCCCGCCTGTGTCCTGTTCCTAATTCTTATGCCACTATTCCTGACTTGATGACCCACCACAATCCAGTCACTCCTGTCTTTCCCCATTATTTATCAGAACCTTGGCATTCTCTTTGACTCACCACTCCACCTCCCCATGTTGTTAGTGGAGAGATAGAATGCTGGGTCTGGAGTTAGGAGGACCTGGTTCAACAAATCCTGGTGTTGCTAAACCTCTTTACATTTTTTTCCATTAATTCCCTTGGTAGTCTTGACCAGTTGTTTTTCTGAATGAATTTTGCTATTATTTTTTCGAGCTCAATAAAATAATTTTTTTGTAGTTTAATTGAGATGACATTGAATAAGTAGAGGTTAATTTAAGTATAATTGTTGTTGAACAATGAATATTTCTCCAGTTATTTAAATCTGACTTTATTTGTATAAAAAGTGTTTTATAATTATGTTCATATAATTCTTTGGTTTGTTTTGGCAGGAATACTGCCATGTATTTTATATTGTCTATAGTTATTTTAAATGAAATATCTATTACTATCCCTTCCTGCAAGACTTTGTTGGTGATATATAGAGATGTTGATAATTTCTGTGAGCTTATTTTATATCTTGTTACTTTGTTAAAATTGTTTAAACTGATTTTTAGTTGAATTTCTAGGATTTTCCAATTATATCATCATATTATCTACAAAAGAGATAGTTTTATTTCCTCATTGCCCATTCTAATTCCTCCAAATTATTTTTTCTCTTATTGCTATTGCTAGAATTTCTAGTACAATATTGAATAATATTGGTGATAATGGGCATCCTTGTTTCAGTCCTTATCTTATTGGGAAGGTTTCTAACTTAACCTTGTTACAGATAATGCTTGCTAATGTTTTTTAGATAGATGCTTCTTACCAATTCAAGGAGAAATCCATTTATATCTATGCTTTCAAGCGCTTTTTCAAATAGGAATGAGTGTTGTATTTTGTCAAAAACTTTTTCTGCATTTATTGATATATATATGTATATATATATATATATATATATATATATATATATATAATATGATTTTGTTTGTTTTGGTCTTGATATAATCAGTTATGTTAAGTTTTCCTTATATTGAACCAGCCCTACATTACTGTATTCATTGTATTAATTCCACTTATATAATTTTTATGATATTTGCTGTAATTTCCTAGCTAGTATTTTATTTTGGATTTTTGCATCCATAATAATTAGTACTTTAAAGTGTTTTTTTTGACAGAAATTAATGTTGTACTTTATCAAAACCTTTTCCTGCATCTATTGATATAATCTTTAACTTTTATTATTGATGTAATCAGTCATGTTAATAGTTTTCTTTATGTTAAACCATCCTTGTGTTCTTGGTATAAATCCCACTTGGTCATAATGTATAATCTATATTTATGAAAAAAATTGACATACTATTGGTTAATTTGAGTTTAAAAAAGAGAAAAGAAAACCAAATCACTGATATTAAAAATGAAAAGGGTGAATATACCACTAATGAAGATGAAATTAAAGAAATTATAAGGAGTTATTTTGCCCAATTATATGGCAATAAATTTAATATTTTAAGTGAGATGGAAGAATACTTATAAAAACATAAATTACCTAGATTATCAGAAGAGGAAATAGAGTATCTAAATAGACCTATTTCAGAAAAAGAAATTGAAAAGACCATAACTGAGCTTCCTAAGAAAAAAGTACCAGGACCAGATGGATGGATTTACAAGTGAGTTCTATAATAAATTTAAATATCAACTAATTCTAACATTATTTGTAATCATAGGCAAAGAAGGTATCCTACCAAAGTCATTTTTATGAAACAAATATGATACTGATACCTAAACCCAAAAGAAGAAAAACAAAGAAGGAAAATTATAGACCAATTTAATTAATGGATATAGAGGCAAATTTTAAAATAAAATACTAGTTAAAAGAATGCAACGATATATTGAAAAGATTATACAAATTTTATTTTTTAGGATCATCCTGTCATAATGAACTCAAACCTAAACCTATACATATAAACTTTTTCTAACTACCCTAAAAATGATAACATTGTTAAGAGTCACAAATATCATTTTCCCATATGACAGCAAATAGTTTAACCTTATTAAATCCTTTATGATTAATCTTTCATGTTTATATTTTTATGTTCCTCCTGACTTATCTTTGAAAGTCAGATTTTCTGTTTAGGTCTAGTCTTTTCCTCAAGAATATCCGAAAGTCCTTTAATTCATTAAATATTTATTTTTTTCGCTTGCAAGCTGGCTGGGCAGGTGATTCTTGCAAACCCAGTTGCTTTACTCTTTGGAATCACATTTCACGCCCTTCAGTATTTTAATTGTTAAATTATGTGTTATTCCAATTGCAGCTTCACAATATTTGAATTGTTTCTTTCTACTCGCTATAATATTTTTTTCCTTGACCTGGAAGTTTTGAAATTTAGCTGTAATGTTCCCATGAATTTTGATTTTTTTATCTCTTTCAGGTGGTGACTGATGGATTTTTTTGATTTATCTTTTACCCTCTAGTTCCAAAACTTGGGGCAGTTTTTCTTAATAATTTTTTTTTTTTGCTTTTTGGAGGGGAGAAGGCAGAGCTTGGGGTTAAGTGACTTGCTCAAGGTCACACAGCTAGTAAGTGTTAAGTGTTTGAGGCTGGATTTGAACTCAGGTCCTCCTGACTCCAGGGCTGGTGCTCTATTTACTGCACCACTTAGCTACCCCTTAATAATTTCTTGGAGTGTAGAGTCTGGACTCTTTTTTTGATCATTACTTTCAGGTAGTCCAGCAATTCTTATCTCTCTCTGATCTTTTTTCTAGGCTGACTTTTTTCCAATGAGATATCTCATGTTCTTCTTCTAGAACATAAATTCCCTCTCACCTCAGGCTTCCCTGGCTTCCTTCAAATTTCAACAAAAACATCATCTTCAAGAAGGCTTTTTGGATCATCCTTAATGCTAGTGCCTTCCCTCTCTTATACAATTTATCTTGTACCTTGTTTGTCCATTGTTGTTTAAATGTTGTCTCCTTCATAAGTCCACGAGATCCTTTATTTAGAGCAGGGCTTGTTTTGTTTCCTTTGGCGTTTCTTTGTATCCCCAGTACGTAGAATAATGATTGGCACATAGAAGGCAAATTACACATGCCTCTTCTCTTGACTTTGAGACAGATGACAAATGGTAAGACAGTTTCTGGGCAATTAATAATCAATTTATTAATTAGGCTAGCTGGTAATCAATAAATTGCTGGTCAGTGGTTTTTCTTGGTAACCAAAGATGCCAAGATCCTAAAAGGTGTTAAATATCTTCTGAAAGGAAATTCCCCTGACAAGTGCTACTCCGCCTTGACTGGTGGACATTTGGTGAGGAGGTGTGCTAAGGCTAAAGGTCTTAAACTCCTCCTGCGGAGAACCTGGTTTGATCATAAGACTCATCAGCTTCCATCATTCTGGGAAGGGGGAAACAATCTCCATCTGAGCCTCTCTGTCTGGTTTTCTCCATGAGCTGGGTCACCCCAAACTCTAATGGAGGAGATCAAGGAAAGGGGTTCCTTCCTAGTTCAGAATGGATTCTGTTTATACTCTAAACAGAAATTAGGTCTTCTAGTTGGATGGGGTCCCACCCAAAACTGACGAGCATGTTCCTTGAGGGTTAGGGGCAACCCCATCAATCAGACATGCCCTTCAGAGACTGACTGACCTTAACAGGAATTGGGCCTTTACAGAAAACAGAAGGGAGAAAAGGTGGACCAGAATGAATAATTTGTTATTAATATATTAGTTTCTCTCAATTTGACTTAATATCAATTAGCTTTTGCAGCTTCCTATTTCCTCCCAGTTTACACTGCTTTAACTCTCCATCATATTTCTGTGCCAGTTCTGCCATCTGGGAAAAGGCATGATTAGTGTTTATAGAAAAAGTCTTCTGCTTTACTGGAAATTTTCAAAGCCCTTTGACTCAGTTTCTTTGCACAGTTATTTTATTAAGTCCTGCTGTTTATGGAGAACTCTTATAGATTCTAGAGGACAAATAAAGTTGATAAAAACCACCATCTTTGCACTAATGGAGCTTGGAGTCTACTGGGGAATGTCACAGGTAATGTAATAAAGTGTTAGGCTCTGACATTCAAGATATATTGGGAAAGAACATAAAAGACCAAGGGGTTTTCCTCAGTGGATGGTTGGCTAAAGAACATGAACCAATCGTTCTCTGTGGCTCTCATTCCTCAGAGGGCTGGAACTTCTCAGGTTCCTGATAGTTTGGGGCTCCTTGGCATAACCTTAGATACAGAGACGAGTTATTAGGGGATGAGTATTCTGGGATTCTCTGCCATTAGACTGTGAGCTCCTTGAGGGTGGGAAGTGTCTTTGGCCTCTTTTTGTGCTAACCTTTAATATTTGTTGATTGATTACACTTTTTCTACCTTGCATCCTGCCCTGGAAGAGTATGTGTTCCTTCAGGTGGATCATATGAAGAAACAGGAAATGGAGATAGCACTGGGCAAATCGAGAGTGATGCCAATGGCAGGGGCGGGAGGGGGGATGAGGACCGACCTGAGCTTTGTGATGTCCACAGCGCCTCCAGGTGGAGAAGTCTGGGCTAGCGTCGGTGGTGGTGAGCACTGAGCTCCAGAGCATGATAATTAAATAAATGCACAGGAACCAGTGGCCACCACCAATCTAGCTTGAGCAGAGCAGCAGTCTGGGCTGGCGAGTGTTCACATCTGGTGCTGGGAATGTTTGACAAGAGCAGGAGAGGGGGAGGGACTCACCCGGCCTCTTCTGGAGATTCCGGGGCTGGCACTCTGCCCATCTCCTACCCACATTGTTCTCCTCTGGTTGCTACTGAGGCTGTTTAAATCAAACCTCTCACTGGCTAGGTGCGACCTGTCCTCTTGAAGGAGGGAACCAATCGGTTCTTAGAGGAGTCCTGCTATTCCCTCCACTTCTCCCATTTTCCCTATTACTCCTAAGTGATCCCCCCCCCAACAGTCCAACCATCAGATAAAACCCCTAGAAGCTCCATGGAGAAGCCTGCTAGCAAAGTCCAAGACTTCTCAATGGGTTGTAGCCCAGACATCTGCTCTTTATTAAGGAAAAGATGGGACTCTACCATAATCTTTAGGGTCTGGAGAATACCCCTAAGCCCTCTGGTCTACCAAGGTCTTCCCACTCCCAGAAGACTTTCCTGTGTTAAAAGGACTTTCTGCCTTCAGTTGGTTATATTATGTAGCATGCTAAGGATCTTCTCTTTCACATGCGGGTGTAAAATGGATATATCCCATTTCCTGAGGTTTAGCAGTTTCTCATGGGCCTCCTTGAAGAGTCTGGAGCCCACAGTTTCCTCTACCCGCAGGCGCCATGCACTGAGTTTGGGTTTGCCAAGGAAGATATTATAGTTGGCACCCACTGGCTGCAGACAGACAGAAGGATAAAGTATATGGGTTAACTTATCCATGTGCCCAACCTAAATCTCATTCCCTTCCCACCTCTTTAACCCGGCTCATTCCCACTCAGAGGCCTTGGCTCATGCCCTTTCCCATGCTTAAAGTTTCATCACCCATGCCTCCATTTATCCAAACCCTATCTTTCATTTCTTCCATGAAACCATCCTTGATCTCTTTCTGTTATATAAGATAGCACTTGAATATTACAAAATCACATGTAATCCCAGCTTCAATAGTTTCTCCCCCATAAAGGCAAAAGATGCTGTTACTGCATCTTTATTGGAAAGAAAATCTTGAGAGAATAAATAGTGATTGAACTGTCCCTCTAGGAGGATTGTTACTTGTTATAGAAGAAATAAGACTGAGTGAGGTAGACAGAGGATAAAAAGAACTTCTTTCCTGAGAGAACTCTTTGAATTCATATTGTGAAGAAACATCCTAAAGGGAATTCTTGAGAGACTTGGGTTGTTGAGAGCTGAATGGTGGGACTGCTTTTCCAGAACTGAGAACTCAGCAGTTGTAGTGATGGTAAAGGGAAGAATGGCACATTTAGAGTCTCCCAGGATGGTGGCAGGAATTGGGAAGGCTTTCAGGCATTGACTTAGCACCATAGCAGATCATTTGTAACTCTTAGAACAAAGCCCTGAACAAAGTGTGGTGGGGATGTAGGGATAGTTTTCTGTTTGGATTTTGTTATCTGGTGTGTTATTTCTTCAGCTTTGTGGAACCTTAAATTTAATAAGCATGCCATTTGTGCCTTTATCTAAGTAACTGATAAAAATGTTAAAACAGTACAGATTCCTGGAGCATTCCTTACATCAACTCATTAGCTACTGTTGTTTGGGTCTGGTCATTTAATTACTTACAAATTTACTTAACTATGATCTAATCTATCTCTTTTGATTTTATCTAAAGGGACAGAATGGTAGACTGTCAAAAGCTTTGCCCAAATTTACACTTGATCTAGTCTTTAATAATCTGAGAAGCAATCTTTGATCATAGCTTCACCCTAGTTTACTGAGATATGTTCCCTGTTCAGTTAGGTTAGTGTGAGAAGACAAATTCTACTCATTGCTGTTTCCCTTGTGATTATTCATATTTGTTTAGTCATTCAGTCATGGCTCTTTGTGACCCTATGGACCATAGCACACTAGGCATTTCTGTCTTCTACTATCTCCTGAAGACTGTCCAAGCTCATCTTGGTTGTTTCCATGACACTGTCTATCCATCTTATTCTCTGTCATCCCCTTATCCCAGGCCTGCACAACCTGCAGCCTGTCAAAGAACTTCAGGTGGCCCCCAAATGCAGAGATAAACATACTCTATATTTTTTAGGGGCCACCAAAAATCCTTTGGCGTGCTGCAAGCCACAGGCTGTGCAGGCTTGCCTTCAAATTTTCCTAGCATCAGGGTCTTTTCCAAAGAGTCCTGTCTTTTCATTATGTGGCCAAAATATTTAATCTTCAGTTTTAGAATTTGACCTTCTAGGAAATTTTTGTCATTGTTCAGCTATTTTCAGTCATGTCTGACTTTCATGACCACCTTTGGGGCTTTCTTGGCAAATATACTGAAGTGGATTGCAATTTCTCTTTCCAGATCATTTTCCACATGAGGAACTGAGGTAAACAGGGTTAATGACTTGCCCAGGGTCACACAGCTAGTAAATGTCTGAGACTGAATTTGAACTCAGGAAGGTGAGTCTTCCTGACTCTAGGCCCAGCACTCTATTCACTGCACCACCTAGTTGCCTATGCCTTCCAGTTATTCATAGAGTGAATTAATTTCTCAAAGTATTCACTGATATGATCTCCTTCTGTCCAAGGGAGTCTCAAAAGTCTTCTCCAGTGCCACCATTCAAAAGCACTGATTCTATAGCAGTCAACTTAGGTCAGTAACCCAACTCTCATAGACATACATTGCTACTGGAAAAACCCTAACTTTGACTACATGGATCTTTGCTGGCCCAGTGATGTGATGTCTGCTTTTCAGCAAGCTGTACAGAATTGCCATAGCTTTCCTTCCAAGGAGCTAGTGTCTTTTAATTTCATGGCTGCAGTCACTCTCTGCAGGGATCTTTTAGCCCAAGAATATAAAATCTGAAACTGGTTCCATTTCTCTTCCCTTTATTTGCCAAGATGTGATGAGACCAGTTGTCAAGATCTTACTTCATTTTTTTATATTAAGCTTCAAGGTAACTTTTACACCCTTCTCTTTTACTCTTATCAAGAGGTTCCTTAATTCTTCTTCACTTTTTGTTATCGGAGTGGTATCATCTGCATGTCTGAGATTATGGATATTTCTCCTGGAAACCTCAATTCCAGCTTTTGATCCATTTGCCCCGGCATTTTTCATGGTGTATTCGGCATCAAAGAGTGACAATATGCAGCCTTGTCTTACTCCTCTCCCAATCTGGAACCAATTAGTTGCTTCATGTTTGATTCTAGCTATTGCTCCTTGACCCTCATACAGGTTTCTCAGATGACAAGTCACATGATCTGATTCTCCCATCTCTTTGGGGACTTGCCACATTTTGTTGTGATTCACAGTCAAAGGCTTTCCTGTAGTCAGTGGAGCAGAAGTTGATGTTTCTCTGGAGCTCCCTTGCTTCTCCATAAGCCAGGAAATGTTGGCAATTTGGTCTCTAGTTCCTCTGCCTCTTGAAAACCAATCCACTCTTCTGGGAGTTCTCAGTTCACATACTGATGAAGCCTAGCTTGCAGGATCTTAAGCATGCCCTTGCTGGTGTGTGAGATGAGTGTTAGTTGTTGGGTGATTGGAACATTCTTTGGCATTGTCCTTCTTCAGGATTGTGACATGAACTAATATTGTCCAATCCAGTGACCACTGGTGAGTTTTCCTAATTTCCTGGCATATTGAGTGCAGCATTTTAACAGCATCATCTTTTAGGGTTTTACATAGATCAGCTGGAATTCCCATCACCTCTGCTAGCCTTATTGCTAACAATGCTTTTCATTCACCAGGACATCAGTTCTTTGGAGCTACAGTGGTCCATAGCTCAGAGTCACATGGCATTAGTGAAACTTGAAATGACTGTCTGAGTAAATTACACCTTTAATTGCCAGTATATTAAACATGGCCGTGTTATGCAAACCAAATTCTGCTTGGTTCTTTTTTCTACTTGTAACATGGTGTTTTTAATCAAGTCTTTTCCATCTGATCTTTCTCTCCTAGATTTGTTTTTAGTTCTTTTTAAGGACTCCTCTGCCTACCCCCACCCAATTTGAGCATCTCAGAGTTGCAAGAGATGCCAGTAGTCATTTACTTATGCTCAAGGCAAACTCTCCTCTATGACGTAATAATAACAGCAGCTAACATTTACATAGCAATTTCTGTGTGTCAGGCACCAGGCTAAACACTTTACAAATATGACTTCATTCAGGCCTCATGGCATCCTCGGGAGGTAGGTGCTATTCTTATGCCCATTTTTATAGGTGAGGAAACTGAGGTAAAGAGAGATTAAGCTACTTGCCCAGGATCACACAGCTACGAAGTGTCTCTGTCTGGATTTAAAATTGAATCACCCTGACTTCAGGTCCAGGGCTCTAACCACTGCCCCATCAGTAAAGAGCCTTGGGTGTGGAGTGGAGGACCTAGATTCCAATTTCACCTTTGGTACTTATGACATGTGTGGCCTCAGGCAAGCCCCTTAACCAATATGGAACTGGGTTTCCTCCTCTGTAGGATGAGGCCTCCGAGGGGCTTCTGTGGTAGTATCTTCTCCCTCTCAAAGCTCCAACTCCTGACCACTTTTTCCCTTCCATGAACCCTGTAGTTTCTACTCACTTGCTCCTAGCTCTGAATTCTGGGGCCAACTTGTCCCTGTGACTTCATAACATCTGGAAGTTTGATAACTCTAGGGAGGGGTGGACTTCACAGCAGTGTCTTTCTATTCTGGTGACTTCCCTCCCAAAGCAGCTCCTCCTTTGTCCTTTCCCCCAGACTAACCTGCTGGCAACACTGCTCCACGGTGCCTTGTCTGAAGGCTCCCAGTGGTTTCTGGGGATCTCTGGGGCACCCACTAACCAACTGAGCCTGGTCCCTTCTGCCTTCCACAGGGCTCACAGTGGCCTCTGCTGGGACACTTCCAGTTTCTGGGATTCCCAGCCCTTCTCAGAGGGCATTTCTGATTCCCCCTCCCCCGCCAGCCTCTCTTATCACCTGCATCATCTCCATGGCAGCCATCAGATCAGCCAAACAAATGATCTTTCCCGTTAGAAAGGGCTTATCCTTCAAGAAGTGGTCGCAGAACAATTGGATGTTGGTCTGTACTTCTGTCAGTATATCATCCATCTTCTCCTTTGGCAATTCCTGCCCCGTAATCATTGGGATCAGCAACTGGTCAGCAGGAGGGTTGGGGGTCAGGAACAAGAGACAGAAAGGGGCAGGGAAGGGACCCACTGCTCCCTGACATTCCTGCTCCACAAGGCTGAAGGATTTCTCTAAGAATCTCAAAAGTGCTGTCTGTTAGGATCAGCCTAGCCTATGGCTAGGGCCTCACCTGCCATCCTCCCCACATGATCCCAGACGCATTCCTTCCTCCCTTCCCTACTTCCTTCCCTCCTTCTCTCCTTTTTTCCTTCCTTCCTGCCTCTCTCCCTTCCCTCCCTCCTTCCTTTCTTTCTCCTTTCCCTTCCTCCCTCCCTCCTTCCTTCCTGCCTGCTTCTGTCCCTTCCCTCTTGCCTCCCTCCCTTCCCTCCTTTCCATACTTCCTTCCCTCCTCTCCTTCCTTCCTTGCTTCCTGCCCCCCTCCCTTCCTTCCTTCCCTCCTTCCTTCCTTCTTTCCAGCCTCCCTTCCCTCCTTCCTTCCTAGCTCCCTTCCTTCCTCTCTCCCTCCCTCCATCCTTCCTTCCCTCCATCCTTCCCTCCCTTCACCCTTCCCTCCCTCCATCCTTCCCTCCCTCCATCCTTCCCTCCCTTCACCCTTCCCTCCCTCCATCCTTCCCTCCCTCCCTCCCTTCCTTCCTTCCTTCCTTCCTTCCTTCCTTCCTTCCTTCCTTCCTTCCTTCCTTCCTTCCTCCCTTCCCTTCTCCCTCCCTTCCCTCCTCCCTCCCTTCCCTCCTCCCTCCCTTCCCTCCTTCCTTCCTTCCC
>NW_027185931.1:868001-891905 GCF_028583685.1 Petaurus breviceps papuanus
CCTTCCTTCCTTCCTTCCTTCCTTCCTTCCTTCCTTCCTTCCTTTCCATCTCATGCCTATTGACTGATTACAAGGAGCAGCCCATGAGACTTAGATTTCCAGGTCCCTACACTTTTGAGGGGAGCAGGGAGAGGAGAGCTGCTCACCTTTGCCCACAGAGTCTTTTGCATGATGATATGCATGCCTTTGTGCTGCCAGGCCATGTATTCATCAATGGTGCCCTGTATGTGCATATCAGGTGGGTACCAGTAGATGGAGGTGCTGTATTTCCTGGTCAGGTACAACAGGATGGCCACACTGCAAGGGACGGGCCGGGACAGGGGGAGAGAGGCCAGGTGTTGGCATGCTCTCCTCCTCCACCCATCACTTGGGCTGCCATGTTTCCCCAAGGGCTCGCCTCAATGGGGGGGGGCGGTGTTTTAAAGGCTGCAAAGTACAGACACACAGGTGGATTCTCACAATGACCCTGGGAGGTGGGGGCTATTGTTATCCCCATTTTACAGATGAAGAAACTGAAGCAAACAGAGGATTATGACTTCTTGTCAGTAGGATTTGAACTCTGATCTTCCTTAGTTCAGGTCCAGTGTTCTAGCCAGCACACTCCCTAGTGGCTGGCCAGAGATATCTCTTTTAGGAAAAGGGTTGGACCAGAGATTTTATTGGGCAGCTGGGTGATGCAGTGGAGAGGGTTGGGCCTGGAGTGGGGAAGACGAGCTCAGATCTGACCACAGACACTTGCTGGCTGCATGACCCTGGACAAATCACTCAACCTTGCTGGCCTCAGTTTTCTCATCTGTAAAATGAGCTGGAGAAAGAAATAGCAAAACTGCTCTGGTATTTCTGACAAGAAAACCCCAAATGGGGTCATGAAGAGTCAGACACTACTAATCAACCCCCCCAAGGGATTTCATTGTGTATATAGTACACTCTCATTGCAGTGTGGGTCAGCACCTGCTCTGCTGCTCAGTCTTGGGGAGCTGCCTGAAGCCCTGACAGGTGACTTTTCCATGGTCACACAGCCAGACTGGGCAGAGATCATTCTCACCTGTCAGCTTCAGGCTGATTTTCTAACACCTGAGATTGTTTTGAAGGGTTTGCCTGAGGTCCCAGCGGCCTCATGGATGGTTGCTGAAGGGTGAGGGGGAAGAAGGCTTGGGAGAACACTCCCCTTGTCTGCCCAATGGCTGGGTCCCTGGCATGCTGGCCCCTGACCAAGGGCTCTGAAAACACCTGGCACTTGTGTGGGGGACCTTTGTGTACCAGACCCCACCGCCACCCTCTGGGGTCACCTGGCACTCATGTGGGGGACCTTCATGTTCCAGACCCCATGGCCCCTCTGGCATGACCCGCATCACCTCTCAGCCAAGATGAAGCTTCCCTCCCGGAGCACTGGCACTTTCCTCAGGATGCTGATGGCTTCAAATTCTTTACTATGATGATGACCTGTGCCAGGGGAAGGTCCCTCATTGAACAAGGAACAGAGCTGAGGGAGGGCACTTTACTCCCTTTACTCCCAAGGTCCTAGCTCCCCTCACAGAATACCAGAAACTGTCAGCTTGAACCTTATAGACCATCTGCTCCCACCTCCTTAGGCCACAGATGAGGCCCAGAGAGAGCAGAGGGACTTGACCAAGGGCACACAGCAAGTTAGCAAGCATTCCTAGGACTGGAAGTGGGCCTGCAGGGTTCTAGCCATTGGGCACACTGTCTTCCAGCCTGTGCTCCCACAGGAGCTAGGTGGCCCAGTAGAGAGGGCCTGGGGCCTGGAGGCAGGAAGACCCAAGTTCAAATCCTGCCTCAGACACTTACTAGCTCTGTGACCCAGGGCAAGCCATTGGACTTCTCTGCCTCAGCTTCCTTATCTATAAAATGGGGATAATAATAGCACCTGCTTCCCAGAGCTGCATGGATTAGATGAGCTGCCATATAGAGCTTTATGAATGCTAATGCATTAGATAAATGTCAGCTGTCAGTCCCCCTCAGCATGGGTTTCTGTAAGTGTTCATCTGGGGTCACATAGGATCACCAGATCTCCAGCTGGAAGGGACCCTGAAGACCATCCAGTCCAACCCCCTCTTTTGACAGATGAGGAAACTGAGGCCAAGGGAAGGGATTTCCCCAAGGTCACCAAGGTCGTTCTTCCCTCCTGGAGAACTGGAGGGAGACCCTTCAAAAACACATACAGCTCCTGAGAACCTAGAGAGGAGAAAGGAAGAACTGGGCTTGCAGAGGGTCTGAGCAGAAAAGAGGCAAAGAAGGAGAAGCTGAGCTCTGGGCCAGAAGTCATTCAGTGAGTGGTCAGCAGCCTCCACTCCTCCCCACCCTTGGCTCCCAAGCCCTGTAGGCTGCTGTCTCTGTCACCTTAGCTCAGGCCAGCTTCTAGGACTGGGAGGGGCTGCTCTTCTGAAACTGACACGGGACCTGTGGCCCTTCCCCCGAGGTTTCTGACCCTCCTGAGCATTCTTCTTTCGGTCAGCTTTGGAGGGCCCAAACTGCTTGGAGATCATGTGATCCCCATAGCCATGGTGCAGTGCCCTGGGGAGTGGGGGCCCCTCTTAACCTTTCAGCACATCTATGGCGAAGTAGTTGAAATGGATATTGTTCATCTTGGCAAAGATATAAATGGTCCGACATGGTGGAGAAACAAGGTCCAAGTACAGCTCTAGGGTCATGGTGACCAGAAGGGTATAATAGATAGAAAGCACCAGGGCCTCAAGCCACCTTGTGAGACAAGATGTGCCCACTGTCCTGTCTGGAGCTAGGCTCTGGCTAGCCACTGCAGATGGTTCTGTGCCCAGGGTCACTATGGGCCAGTCCTCTCATGGTCTTGGTTCTAGAACCTCTGCTTTCTATGCACACTGTCATGGAGACAGGCAGGCACGTTCATTCACTGGTCACAGTGTTCTGTCCTTGAGAGGTCACAGAATATGAGAGCTGCCAGGGAGCTCCAACCGATCCAGTCCAACCACCCAGCTCTCACTGTGGCTCTGAGGCTGTAGCACTGGCAGTGGCCATGCCCCAGCAAACTATTTCGGCAGATGGACCAAACCAGGGTGAGGGTAACCAAGAGAGTTGGTGAGTCTGCTCTAAGTATGTGAAGACTTCCGCTGGTGCAACGGGCGGGTGGGAATGATTTGTTCCAATGCATGACGGCAGCTGAAGCAGGCACTGTGGAGGCTTAGAGTGGTCAGACGTTGAAGACGCCAGGGTCATCTGCTGCATCCTGGGCCATCACTGCTCAGCTTGACTTTTGTCTGGTCACTCTGGAAGAGGGAGTGAAGCTGACAATTCTACACAACACTGTGTCACTCAAGTCCAGTTTACTCATGAAGCAAAAGATGTCGCCCATACCATTTTGGTCCTCTGGTGACACATATCTGCTGAAGCAGTGGGCAGGGATACACCGGGAGCTGTGGTCACAGCCCGGCACACAGCTGGCCCAGACCACAGAGTCGTCTTCTCACAGGACTGAAGCCGTGGGACTTGGAGCAAGCCAATGAACACTTAGGACCTTGTTTCATTTCAGGTGCCTTTGGGCCTTGCCCTGATTATATCAAGTCTTTGCTAAGAAACAGAACCTGTGAATCCCACAGTGGGAGGGCCTTGCAAAAGACAGGAAGAGGAAGAACGTAAGAGGTGGGCAGAACAGGGAGGAGCTGATGACACATAAAAAGCTTGAGCAGAACTGAGAAGGGGAATGGTTGTGCTGGGTGGCCCTCTGTTTGTCTGCTCTGTCTGTGCTGATTTGTCTTTGTGATACTTTGTACAGAAGCCCCGGACCTCACTGGAAGCCCTGAAAGAGGATTTTCTTGTTGTCTGTTTACAGAAATCCTGGAGGAGGGTTTCAGAGGTCCTGGGACTATGCTGATGATTTGTGTTGACCTCTCAGACCTTGTCTGTGGGTCTGTGTTGATTTCACAGGAAGATCGTGAATTGAAGATGGTGCTGCAATGTGTATGAATGTTGTTTTGGCTCTGTTAAGTTTTATCTTCACAGAAACAGAAACTTTAAAGGACTTGAGGTGGACTGAACACTATGAGCTTCAATATGGAATGGGAACTGGACAAGAAACTGGACAAAGAGCTGAGAGCTGCCTGCCTGTGAATCCATGTGAAGGTTGGGTAGATTCAGGCAAGAGCTGGACCCATGGAAGAGGACATGGAATCTGGGAGCCATCCTCAAGCCAAGATGAAAAGACCTCTCCTTGGGTTCTTAAAGCTGACTGAGAAGATCATGATTTACTGTGGCCTAGGGGTGGAAGAACTTTGTGCTTTGTACTTTGTACCCCTTAAGGATGATTGATCTAAGGATGATTGGAAACTAATCTCCAACCAATAAGAAAAAAGATTTTTTGACTGAGAGATTAAGACAATGTGACTCAGTGGTGGAGAACTTTGACCTTTGTACTGTATGTGCCTTAAGGAGGATTGTTCCTTAAGGATGATTGAGTTGAGGACTTACTGAATGATATCTTTTGTTTAAAACTATGTGGCCACTTTAGTGATAATTTGTTATATCATTGTGAATGCTGTATTTTGGTTTCTGTGAATGTTTTGCCTTAGTTTATTGCTGAATAAAAAAAGCGTTCACTATACTATGTGATCAGAATCTTAAAGCTATTCATGGCAGTAGTCCTCTGAAGAACGGCTTGTGCTTGGCTTTACAAGCTCCTAGTTTTTGATGGATCACACTGCTCATCTCCTGGTGTGAGGAAGGGGCTAGAAAAGGTGCTCTAAAAAGTGTCTGCTCCACCTATCCTACCCTGGCTTACTAACAATGGTGTGTAGGGAGTCTACCTTGTGGTCGAAACATAAAAAATACAAAAAAGTCTGCAAAGATGATTCTACTCACCATCAGCACATGAAATGTGTGCACACTTATAGACAACACAAAATCCGGTAGACCTGAAAGATGAACAGCTCTTTTTGCAAGAGAACTCATCAGGTTTCACATCCAAATAGCAGCCTAGAGTGAAGCAAGGGTGGAAAATCAAGGGCTACTTACCGTACTTAAGTCAGAGTTGGATACACTATTTTCTGGAGTGGCTGCAGTGAAGGGGAGTGCTATGAAACTGGGGTAGATTTTGTGGTCAAAACTAATCCAATCAACAAGTGTATATGCCTGCCAAAGGGAGTGAATGACAGGCTCATGACAGTGTGATTGCCACTTGCAGGAAAATGTCACGTCACCATCATCATCAGTGCTTATGCTCCCACTGTGACTAACCCTGATGAGGTCAAAGAAAAGTGTTATAAAAACCTAGGGACCCATATGTGCCAAAGAGGACAAGCTTGTAATTCTGAGTGACCTTGATGCCAAAGTAGACTCAAAATACCAGGCATGGCAGGGGATCCTCGAGAGGAAGGGAATCAGAAACAGCAACAACAAAAGCCACTTACTAATGAAGACTTGTGCATCTCATGACCTTCTCATCACCATGACCTTCCATTTGCCTAAACACAATGTTGTTATTGTTATTCATTCTCTAAGGGGACCATGACATGAGGAAGGTGATTTGGATTTCAGTGAGGGAGGGCTGTGCAATCACCACCCTCACTCTCTCTTCCAGAGCCATTTGGATCCAGTGGCAAGAGATATATCTGGATAACTGGAGATGGCCCCAGATGCAGTTGGAGACCTTGGCCTGTGTAGCCCATTCAGTGATTAAGGCTAGATAAGAAATGAGGCAAAGTATGACCTCTTTTACTTAGTAAAAAAAAATATCTGGGAGGGAAAGATCCTTAGGATTTCTGTCCAAAACAAAAACAATTGCTATTCTCACTCACTCTAAGTCATCAAAATCCAAACAATGACCAAGTGAGACTTGGGCTGGGACCCCGTGTTGGCTCCCAATGAGCTCAGGCAGTGTTTACCAACCCTGTTCACCCCCAGATTTACTCAAAATCACAGAATGTCAGAGGGGGAAGAGGCCTTAGGAAGCACCTCTTACAACCTAAACATGAACAAGACTCCTTGCTAATGCATCCCTGAGAAATGGCCCTCCCACTTGGTGTAGTGGTAATTGGAATTTGAAGATCTTCCCTGCCCGCTAATAAGCATAAAGGAATTTGAGGATCTTCCTTTCTCCCTAATAGGCTGAATGTAATCACATGGAGACTGTGGTGAGAGGAGTTTGCTGAAGGGTGGAGCAGAGCCCACAGGAAGCTGGGAGTCAGAGCAGCTAAAATGGTGGGGGAGAGAGAGGACACAGGCAAGGAGACAGCTGGGCTTGTGAGTATTTGTGGGAAGGCTAAAGGATGATGTGGTTCCCTGCTGTGTTATGGTGTAGTCACTTCTTTGTTGCTATGATGGATTTGACTTTCTGGTGTTTGGATTTGTCTTTCTGGTGTCTGAATAAATGTTTTTGCTTCTGTCATATATGGAGAGTCTGTTATATTTTGTGATTCAGAACTGTGCTGGTATATTCAAAGTTGCCAGTGGTGCTGTGAATATTGTGTTGGCACTACATTTGGTAATGAGGATGGGATCATGAAATATTGGACCTCTATTTGGAGGCAGAAGGGCTTTAGAAGAAGAAATGGATATCCCAGGATGGGAGGATTTACCTTATTCCTCCATAGCAAGAGAATAGGCTAAAAGCACCAGGCTCTGTGAAAACTGGGAATCAAGGTTACAGTAGGGAGAATCTAGATATTTAGAAACATGTGCAAGGAATACCAATAAAACCAGGGAAAGAACTGGAAGGAGTATGTAGAAGAGGCTGGGTTTTACTAATAGGTCACTGTATTATATGTAAAAGCAGAGACAATTTGCTGGAAGAGAAAATTCAGATGGAAAGTGAGTTGGCTGTGTTTCAGGGTTTGGGCTCTCCTTCAGAAGAGCAAGCTGGAGGATCTCAGGTGGTAGAAGAAAAAAGATCTGTGAATTTAGCTAAGAAAAAGTAAAAACTAACAAGAGGAATGTGCATGCCACCCTAATACAGACTGAGGCTAGCTGCCCTGGCAGTGGCTACCAGGGAGTGTGTAGGTGGAAAATGAAACAAAGTTAAATGAGGAGGTTTTTACCAGGGCAGAAATTTGCCCCATACTAAGAAGAAAGCAGGAGAACACAGGGGCCAAAGAGAGTTCATGGAGATAATTGAAGATTTCACTCAGCAGGAGGTTATTGATATATTAAGTTGGTTCACGCAAAACATGGGAGAATCGTTAGTGTCTTGGATGACGAGAATCAGTGATGAAGGGGCCAATGGAATATGGGTAGGTAGCATGGATTGCTTGAAATTTTATGATATGCAAGGAGGTAACAATATGACCAGTCTGTTAGCTTTAGCTGCTGAGGGATGCAATAAAATGTTTCCCACTAATTCTATGTGGTTTAGTGGAGAGAGACCCTGGTATTCACTTAGGGACTATATGAGAAAGTTAAAGGAGGAGGAATTGAAGAAAGCTCTCATGGTCAGAGATGCCAATGTTTACCATAGTATTCCCTTAGCAATTTCTCATAGAAATATCATAGTGGAGTGGGGCAAACGAAGGACAGGATGAGAGTCTGGAGTGGGTGCAGGAGGGGCAAGAGAAAGTGGACCTTGACCCAGTTCACCTGCATCACCCCCACACCCAATAACAATCACGTGCTTGATGAGGATCTTCTTGGCTGAGGCCAAGTGGGTCCAGTGGTGGAGGAAGAGGAGGCCACAGAGTGCACGAACTGCTGGGTGAGGAAGACCATGGGTTAGCAGCAGTTCTCAGCTCAAATGCCGCCACCTACATGAATCCCTCCCTGATATCACCAGTTGCTAGGATTCTGCCTTGTCTCTCTGAAATTACTCAGTATTTATCTGTGGACATTTTTCTTTCAAATAAAATGTCAACTCCTTGAAAAAAAAAAGAAATATCATAGTGAAGATGGCTCTTCCCACTTATAAGCGCCTAATTATGACTCTACTAATTGGGAAGACAGGGCACTCTCTTTTGGAGGTGCTGGATAAAATTTCACATTTGAGTGACTTAGAGGCATGGGAAAAAGATAAATTTCCTTGAGAGAAAAGAGTAAATGGCCAGAAGATTCAAAGTCAGAATAGACTGATGAGAAAAGAATTGTTTGCCACTCTATTGGGATTAGATTTTGGAAGAATTGATGGTATTCCAACTAACGAACTATACAAAATTATATTGAGAAAAGGGGCTTGATATTAGACAGAAGAGAGAAGTAAGAACTTCCCCTACAGATCTTCCTAGACCATTGTATCCAAGTTTGTCACACCTTCAGGGAGACTCAGATTAAAGAAAGTACTGGGACAAGTGGAGGTAGTCAATATGCTAAACTTCTGGCAGTACATCAAGCCATTAAAACAGAACAAGGAGGACAGTGCCATATATTGACTGATTCATGGGTTAGCTATGTGGGTGCCCATGTGGAATAATCAAAATTGGGAATTCATGGCAAACAAGTCTGGGGTAAAGAATTATGGGAACATATATAGGACATATCTTTGGTTACTGATTTGTCAGTTTTTCATGTAGATGCTCATGTGGCCCTCATCATGCCAGAATGTGAGTGCAATGCATACATGCTGATTGACTAGCAAAGACTGCTACTCAACATATTCTGTCTACTCTGACACCAACGGATGATCCAGTACTAGCAAAATGGGTCCATCAAATGGTCGGTCGGCCATTTAGGGGTCCAAGCCACACACCAGTGGGCACAAGATTGAGGTATTAGTATCTCACATTCATTGTTAAGACAGGTATCAGGGGAATGTCATATATGTCAACTGGAAAAGGAATGAACTGTTATTGGGTAGTAGCTGGAGAGATAGCAAGGGGAAAAGTTCCAACCCCAAATTGGCAAATAGATTATATTGGTCCCCTACCTCAACATAAAGGATGCAAATTTATATGTACTTGTGTTAACACCTATTCAGGTATACTAGTGGCTTATCCTTATAAGAATGGGACCCAGAAAAACACCTGTAAAACTCTATATTTCCTGTCTATATTATGGAACTCCAATGTAGATTTAAAGTGACAATAGGTCACATTGCAAAGGTAATGAGATGAAGAGATATAGTATATTAAACAATATAGACTGGATATATCATATTCCATATAATCTACGAGCATGTGGGTTAATTGAAAGAATAAATGACTTATTTTAAAATTTATTTTATTATTATTATTTTAAGAAATGACAATTTTTATTTTGCTTTTTGGAGGGCAATTGGGGTTAAGTGACTTGCCCAAGGTCACACAGCTAGTTTTTGTGTTAAGTGTCTGAGGCCAGATTTGAACTCAGGTCCTCCTGATTCCAAGGTTGGTGCTCTATTCACTGCACCACCTAGCTGCCCCATGAATGACTTATTGAAAGAGCAGTTAAGGAAGTTAAGTTCTAATAAGTCTTATCAACATTGGAAGGATAATTTGTTTACTGCTTTATGTAATTTGAGTAATAGACCATTGAGAGGAAGTATATCTCTAGCCAGAATGATGACTCCAAATCTTCAAATTAGAAAACAACATACACATAAGATCCCAAATACTGAGTATTGGACTATGAGGCAAGATGTCCCAGCACCATATCCAGGAACCTGGTTTGGCAGGATATGATTTACATTGCTTAGGGGACTTTTGGTTGGATAGAAAAAAAATAAGAAAAATTTCCATTGGAATATGTATGAGAATCCCTAAAAATCATTTTGGATGGATATTACCTAAATCAGGATTAGCAGCTCAAGGAATACATGTATTGACTGGAGTAATAGATTTCTAATTATCAAGGAGAAATTATTGTGACATTCCAAAATTTGGGTGAAGAACCCATACAGTTTTGTAAAAATGATAGAATAGTTCAAGTGATCATTATTCCTTGTGCAACAATACCCCTTGTGAAGACTGACCCTCCTTCTGAAATAACTATCAGAGGAACTGAAAGATTTGGTTCTACTCATAGAATAAAATTGGGAGCTAAAGTGTGGGTAAAGCAGAAGCCAGATGATGTTCCAAAGACTGTGGAAATTATAGTACACGGGAAAGATAATACTGTAACTGTTGTTTATTCAGGACAAGATGATTACCAAATTGTACTCTGAACTCATATATTCTACTGTGAATGAGGTGTGGTGGTAGTGATAGTGATAGTGGATTCATGGACTCCAGAAGCATGGCTGACCCTATACTGACCCTGCTTCTGGTTATTGTCTCCTGTTTCTTTTTGTCTTTTTGTCTGTTCAACTGGTTTGCTAGATTTGTTTCCTGCAGGTTTAGTACCTTCCACCTGAAGATACCTGATCACTTAAGCTGGATGTCACCCCCTGTCCACAACGGTGATGTGTCACCTCTGTGGCATCAACTGAGCTCTGGATGCCAGCTAAAGAACTGACCTCTTGAATGGGACCTCTTGGGAGCAGGGATAGCTCTATGTCCAATTTCAGCAGGAAGTACCTATGGGAGAAGAAACCTTTACTCCTTACCCCAAGGTGTTGAGCCCTATTCATTCAAGGGGGAAATTATGGGGTGCTTTTGCTCAAGCTCCACCCTAAAATATTGTTTTATGTGCTTATTTTCTGTTATTCCTGTTATATTGTTGTGAAGTTTTATTGACACCAGTTACCCCTAAACTCCCATTAACCTATGTAATGAGATATATTGTTAATATATTTTTGCTGTGTAAGGGACATGAAAGATGTTGGGGCAAATGTAATGGTAATGGTAATTTGAAGATCTTCCCTACCCCCTAATAGGCTGAATGTAATCACATGAAGCCTGTGGTGGGAGGAGTTTGCTGAAGGGTGGAGCAGAGCCTACAGTGAGCTGGGAGTCAGAGCAGCTAGCATGGTGGGAGAGACAGAGGACACAGGCAAGGAGACAGCTGGACTTGTGACTATTTGTTTATGGGAAGGCTAAAGGATGGTGTGGCTCCCTGCTGTGTTATGGCGTATTCACTTCTTTGTTGCTATGATGGATTTGATTTTCTGGTGTTGGGACTTGGCTTTCTGGTTTTGGCATTTGATTTTCTTGAGTCTGAATAAATGCTTTACTTCTGTCTTACATATGGAGAGTCTGTTAATATTTTTGTTATTAAGAAGTGTGTGGCATGTTCAAAGTCCCTGGTAGTGCTGTGAATATTGCGTTGGTGCTATGCCTGGTCTCAACTGGACACCTCCAGGGAGGGGCAGCTTCCTTTCCCCCTTCCCTCAACTTATATCCCTTTCACTTAACTCTAATGAGTGTATTCCCACTTCTGTTCTTGGGGCCCAGAAGACCAGCTCAATTCCCTCCTCCCCATGACATCATTCAAGTGGCACATCTGTCATGCCCACTCACCCCACTCTGCTGCTAAGCCTTCTCTTTGCTAGGCTCTGCATCCCCTGTCCTTCTGACTAACCCTGGTCCTTCTGCACCAGGCCTGCTGCCTTCCTCTGGACTATCTCTAGTTCATCCATATTCTTCCCCCCACCCCCATTGTAGGACTCCCAACTGAACACAAAACCCTAAAATAAGCAGAAGGGGGCATGGCGAGGTGGGAAGAGCTCGGAACTGGTAGTCTAGAGAGTTGGATCCATTATTTACTAGCTGTGTAGCTCTGGGCAAGTGTCTTCACTTCTGAGTCTCAGTTTCCTCATCTGTAAAATGGGGATAAGAATATAAGGGGGCCACTGTGAGACCCAAATGAAGGAAAAAAGTGTGCCCTCAAATGCCTGACAAATTCTAAAGTGCTACCTCAGTACCACTTACTAATTCAATCCACCCACTTCTTATAGGTCCTTGTTATGGGCAGGGCAATGTAGGGCCCCAGGCCACACTGACCTGTTGTTACCTGCACTGAGCAGCACCAGCGGAAATGTGAGAAAGTGAATAATGAGTCCATGGGCCAGGCGAAGATGGCAGCATTCATGCACCCGTTTATTGCATGCATGCTAAGCAAGTCTCAAATAAGCATCTGAGGGTTAAGGGTTTATATACTGAAGCTGAAGCACTTACATCATACTTTCTCATGGGAAACTTCACCTAGTTTGCTACATGAGATGCCTAACTTGCAACTTTGCAGGAGGCTACTTCTGTGGGATGCTTCCCTGCTTTCTTATCTCATGTATCATTACTTTATATCACTCAAGTGACTAGGGTTTCGTGGAGGGCCAGAATGTTCCAAGCCTCTCTTGGGGGGTAGGGAATCAACATCCTGAGATAAGAGGCCCAAGTAGGTGGTAACAGGCTCAAGGGGGTCCTTGACCTGGATTCATGCCCATGGCAGACCTCTGAGAGCTAACCTTCCACAATGACCCCTACAAAGACCTAAAAACAATATGTCTCTGCCCTCGGAGATCTTCCATCTTTCCTGGAGGCTAGAGTGGAGACAAGAGACCCATGCCTTGACTGTGAAGTCGGCCTCTAAGAACCTTGAGTTACCTTCCAGAACCAGCACCACACTGCAGAGGAGTCCCCTTTGTCTCCCCATTGTGTGCAAAGCAATGTGATACCTACAGCACAGGGAGCTCAGACCACAGATGCAAGCTAAGGGAAGAAGGCTCAAGGCTCCTGAACAGAGGGGGCTTACAGACCCTCCAGGAAATTCTTAAGAGGTCTGTTGGGAATTGAGAGGGCCCTGGGCTGAAAGTGGGTTACAAGTCTATGGTCGTTCTTTCCCCTTGGCCGGACGCCTTTGGGATCCCTGTGCTACTCACATCTCTCCTCCAAAGTCAGGCTCCCCAGGAGACCCTGTTCCCTCCATCAGACAGCCCCAACCCAACCCCAACCCACTGGTGGGTTCTGGCTCTTCAACCCCAAAGGAATTGGGAGCAGAGAGGGGCTGGAGCTGTGAGGGGAGTGGAGGGGGTCCAAGCCAGGCACTCACCCTACAGCAGCTGCCGGTCTTGGTGAAGATGTAAGACAGTCGGGCAGAGTCTCCCACACAGTGGGAGGAGGTGGAGCTCTTGGCCCATGACTGGGCACTGGGGGCCAGGAGCTGTCCATCCTCTACCCCAGAGAGGGTCGGTGCACTCAGGCGGCCAGTGAAAACAGTAGGAAGCCCGAGAGCCGGGATCAAATTTGAAAAGCACTTTAATCCTTCAGTCAGTTAAAAACAACAATGCTTAGTATGTGGTACGAGTAATTAGTTAAAATAGGAAGCTTCCAGACACACCCTGCAGCCATAGACTAGGTGAGCTTCTGCCAACAAGACCCACCCATTTCTCTTCCTTCCTCCCACCCTGCTACCAGACCGGCACACCAGACATGACAGTTTGGAACACTGCTGAGGGTCTTCTCTCTCTCCTCTCCCTCCCTCCTTCCCTCTCTCTCTCTCTCTCTTTCTCCCTCCTTCCATCCCTCTCTCTCTCTCTCCATGTCTTTTTCTTCTCTTCTCTCTCTCCCTCTCCCATATTTGTTTTTCCCAAAATATCTGCCTTCTCTGCCTCCCAAGTACCAACCCCCTTACCCTCAATCACTGCCCATGAGAAAGCAAGAAAAACATGGTCAAACAAAACAAAATCTCTGATTGGTCATGTTGAAAACCAGAAGCCTCAGTCTGCACTGAATCCATCTGTGTTCCTGGGAGGGGGCAGCATGTTTCATCATGAGCTCTCTGGCATTCTGATTGGTCATTGCTGACTTTCAAAGTTGATTGTCTTGGCCAGGCTGTTAACATATAAACTGTTTTCCGGTTGTGCTTGCTTCACTTTACCTCAGTTCATTTAAGTCTCCCATAGCAGCAATGCAAATCCATTACGATTATTTCTCCCCAGCTTTTTCTGAAATCATCCTACTCATTATTTCTTATGGCACAAGAGTATTCTATCACATTTATATACTATAACCAGACATTTTCTAGTAAGCAGACCATTTCCACTTCTTTGTTAGCACCAAAAGAGCTGCTATAAATATTGTTACACATGTGGGTCCTTTTCCTCTTTATTTAAACTCTTTGGGGTATAGGCTTAGGATGGGTATTGCTGGGTCAAAGGTTATGCACAGTTCAGTAGCCCCATCTGACCCCCATTAGGTCCAGTCTCCCACCGAGGCAGGTAAGAAGTTAAAGCTGCTCCTTCTGGTCTCTCAGTCACACTTCTAAGGGGATTCCCATCTCTTCACACCTGTCCCTTATCTGCCAGTCCTTCCATGGCTTCTCCTTTCAGGCTCCTGCCTACAACAGCCATAAAGGGATGGGGAAGATTTAAATAAGATGCCTCATACCCTGTGATGTGCTTGGATAATTAAGGCAATTGATGAGTGGCTGACCAAAGGGACTGCCTGAATTTTGGGGGGCTTTAAAAAACTGGAAGAAATTTAGAAGTTAGTCCATCTGTCAAGCAGTAAGTGATTCCAGGACCAGGAAAGGCTTGTACTGGAAAGGCACACACTTTTGCCTGTGCTAGGAGGCAAAAATGGGGACAGATGAGCCCAGAGGGAGCATCACATTCCCTCTCTGTCATTAATCATAGTATTGGAAAAATTAGGCCAGTAGCTGACAACACTAACTCTGACACAGAAAAAGAGTCACCTGCAATTTCCCCATACCTGAGGAAACTGGCAATGGTCTTAAGTTTGTGGTTCAGTCATTTTTCAGTTTTTCCTGACTCTTGAGGACACCATTTGGGGTTTCCTTGGCAAAAACACTGGAGTGGTTTGTCATTTCCTTCTCTGGCTCATTTTGCAGATGAGGAAACTGAGGCAAACAGGATTATGTGACTTGGCCAGGATCATACAGCTAGTGTCTGAGGCCAGATCTGAAATCACCAAAATGGGTCTTGCCGACTCTAGGCTTGGTGCTCTATCCACAGCATTACCTAGCTATCCCTTATGGTCTTAAAAGGAGACTTTTAATAAGCAGAAGCTTCGAGTTAGCCCTTTGCCATGTGTGCTGTCCACACTACACGTCACCATCACTGTATGCAGCAGTTAGAGCCCACATTGCTGGGTGTTCTTGTGGTAGAGTGGGGTAGACTCTTGGGAGGTGGGGGTAGATTTCAGTATTCTTCATATACTTCTGTACTAAATCCTTTTCCAAAAGTTAGTGGAAGTCTGATTTTCAATGGGAAGCACACTAGTGGGGGCTCATAAGCAAAAATATTAATAACCTAGTCCCTTAAAGTCAACCCCCAAAACCATGAGGGGAGAAACAGTCAACTGCGTCCTGGGACCCAGCCCTGCAATGTGCTTTGGGTTGGGGAAATGGTCCAGAGGTGCCCCCCAGTGTAGTGTGATGCTGAGACCTATCGCTCTGCTGGGGACCAGGAAAAGCGGTGGGCACACTTCTTCCTCTTCACTGCCACTCAGGAATCATGGCCTTTTTCTCTAGAGCTTGGGCACCTGTGTTGTTCTGCTTGGTGAAAGCCTCACCTGGTCCACTATGGCAAGGAAGTCACAAACTACTCCTTGGCCAGCTTCTCAACATCTGACTTTCTTCAAGGCACTGCCCTCCCCCTGGCTCTAGAGCCATCATCAAATCAACTCTGGCATTGTTCCTGGAAGGAGTGTGTCTACTCTTCCAAAACCCAATCATTATTCCAGGAGCACTGGATCTGGAGTCAGGAAGACGAGTTCAAATCCAGCCCCTGAGACTGACTTACTGTGTGACCCTGGGCAGGTCACTTCACATCAGGCTCCTAAACCATAAAATGCAGATAACAATAGCGACTCCTTCACAGAGCTGTTATTGAGGACAATGAGACAATAATTATAAAATGTTGAGCACAATGCCTGGAACTTAGTGAGCGCCCCACGAGTGTTAGCTCCTCTTGGCTTTTATCAACAGTACTGGGAAGCAGGTGTTTCTGCTCTCCTCACCTTACAGATGATTAATAGTAAACTGTGAAGCCTGGACATCGCTGCTTATTTAAGTCTCTGTGACCAGCTGGTTTGATGGGCAGAGAATGGAAAAGGCTAACGGGGAAAGATGTTTCTCTGGTTTGATCCTAAACTGGAATCGAGACTGAGAGCTGATTGATTAATCAATGAGACTGTGCATTTCTATAAATGACAAAGAGAGGCAGGAATTAATGAGCAGTTGAATAAACAAGGGAATGAAAAAACATTTACTCAGTTCTTGCTACACATCAGGCACTCTGCTCAATGCTTGGAGTACAAAGACAAGCCAACAAGACCATCCCACCTATCAAAGAGCTTACATTCTAAAGGGGGGGGGGAGGTGACAACATAAAGGGAGCTAGGCCATGGGGAGGGGGTGGAGCACAGGGGCATGTAGTTGGGGAGGGGAGTGCAGCACTGGAGAGAGTTCATCTGTCAGGGTCTGGGGTCCCAGGACCAGGGTCCAGGATCTGGAATGAGGAGAAAGGTGGACAACAGTATTAGAGACAGCATTGTGTGGAAATGTCTGGGAAAATATCAGAACAGCCCTTGGCTGGATCAGAATGGAATTATAGTCTGGCATGCCCATTTTCTCCAGATCATAGTGTGTGCGAATAATGTGGAATTATTCCTGAATAATCCATCTTCAGATATTTGAGGGTCTGGCATGTGGAAAAGCAACTAGACGTGTTCTCCTTGGCTTCACAGGGCAGTGCAAAGAGCGATGGGGAGACACTACAAAGAGTCAGGTTTGGGATCAACATAATGAAAAATCACCTGGCTCTTAGAGCTATCTGAATCTCTGGATAGGCTGTGTCCAAAGGGAATGAGTCCTCCTCCGCCCCCCACTTGGCATCCAGAATTTGAAATTGGATGAACATCCCTTTGGCATGACTGAGAGAGTATTCCAGTTTGGCTCACATTAGATCAGATGGGCTCTGGGCTCCTTTGGCCTCCAAAGCCAGCCCCCTCCCCCCTCCTCCAGGAGTGTCTCAGTCACCAGTGAGCCCTTTGGAGCTCTTAGTGCATTATAAAGTCCTAGAACCTCTTCTCTTTGAATTGCCAACAATACAAGTCCTTTGGTGGACTTTGTTTTTTGTCATTCGATTTTACATTTGTTTCTATTAAACCTATACATTCCCAGACCCAGGCTGAGGATTCCAGACAACTGAAATCTTTTTCCTAAAACATTGTTGATTGGTTCGCTGATCTCTCCCTCTGTGTGGATGGGAATTTGTCACTGTATGTAAGGCAGGAATTATTTAAGGCATCCAGATGTATGCTAGTGTGCACAAATGCAGGCATGGAGGTGTGTGGCTGCTGGTTATGAATTGATGATGGAGGTGATAGCCAAGGCTGCGTCTGTCTGCACTGTGCTTTTCATCGCTGGGGCTCATTCCTTCTGAGCATTCTGACCTGGGGAGGAATTCTAGAAGAGAAGCAGATCCTGGTTATCAGGACTTTATTCACTTTAGTCCCCACTGACTGGGGAGGGGCTGGGCCCTGGTTCTTCCCTCTGCCCATCAGCTTCTGAGAAGGTCCCAGGCTGTCTAAGGACGTAGGAGCTTACAGGCTCTGTCCTAGAAGGGTTCGCAGGTGCTACAGGCTGGGAATACCTGGAGGGTGGGGCCCACAGAGGAGCTGGCCAGTCCTCAATGGGCAGGAGAATGGGATGTGAGAGGAGGGGAAGCCAGGCTCAGACCCTGAACCAGGAAGCAGTCAGAGGACCCAGGTGTTTCTTGAGCCAGGCTTGTGAGGCTGTCGCTGGAGACACAGATTACATTTCTAGGGAACAGGCAAGGTGCCAGAAACTTTTCTTTCTCTTTCTCTTCTCTTTACATCCAGATGACTTTCCCCTCACTTGGCCCTGGTTCCCTCATCCCACAGCCCTCCATCTCACCTCGTATTAGGGGATCTTTGAAAGACGTAACTTCATCCTCTCCTGCATGGCCAAGGGGATGTCCTTCAAGGACTTGGGCTCTGCACAAAGTTTACGGATGGCTTCCCGGGTCTCTTGGCATAGCTTCTCCCCCAAGGTGGCCTCCACCCGGCCACGCCAAGCTGCCAACTTGGGCCGGCCCTCGAAGACATCAAAACCAGCATAGAAGGTCTGCAGGAAAACACTTCAAACTCAGCATTTCCCAAACTGAAATTGTCTCCCCATTAACCTTTTCCCTTCCATCCAAACTTTCCAAGTCCTGTTCCACCTTCCTTCCCATTAACATCTCCTCTGTAATCAGTCCTATCCAATCAATTGTCAAGTCTCCTTAATTCCAACTTCCCAAGAATGCTTCATTCATTTCCTTGTCTCCATTTTTTATGGCCACCACCCACTTGAGACTCATTACCTCTTGCTTGGAAAGTAGTTGCTTAATTCATCTCTTTCTAATCCAACTGTCTCACAGCTCCCCAAACCATCTTCCTAAAATACAGGCTAACCCCCTACCCATGGCACTCTCTTGCTCAACATTCTTTAAAGTTTCCCCATTGCCTTGCTCCAAGAAAACAATGTAAATAGACTGGACTTGAACACTTGCTACCCAGGCTGATTTCACATTACTCCCTTTCATGGAGTCTGTGTCCCAGGCAAACTGGCCACTGAGCTTGTCTCTGAACTTGGCAGCCCATCTCCAACCTCCACACCTAAACACACAAACTCTCCCATGCCTGAAATCCTATTCTTCTTTACCACCCTCCCCCTCCCCCCCCCCTGCCCTCAACTCTGGAATTCTCAGTTCCACCTCTGAATCTGAACTCAGGCACCTCCTTCTCCATCACATCCTTCCTGAGCTCCGCAGTGGTTAGCACTGTGCCCTTTCTCAAGTGACCTTGCACTGATTTCCTTATTTGTATCCACACTGTATCTTCCAGTAAAACACCACATCCTTGAGGGCAGAGGTAGGCTTTCCTCTCTTCCGCCCCAATTTGTGCTCTTATCCTGGGCGCTATAACTTACACATTCATTCTCCTTCAAACACTCAGACTTCCCAAGCTCCCATCTACCCTTTTTCCATGACCTGTGCCACCGCACATCTTTACACACAGAGATAGACCCTTGACCTCACCTTCACCCACAAGTCTACTTCCAAACCCATGAACTTGGAAATTCCTTTATCTGATCATACTCCTGCTTTGCCTTTTCCGCACAAGCCCTTATGTTCTTCTTGGTCTTCACCATGGTGTCCAATGCCTCTATTCTTTCCCAGGCTATCTCTGCTGTGTTGGCTACACTGTCCTCACTTCACCAACTCAGCCCTTGGGGAACCATTTCAACTCAACACGACCATCCACACGCAAGTCCCTTCCCCTGTTGTCCTCTTAAAGTTAGAGCTGTGGGGCTGTGCTCGAGTCCACCCCACCAAGGAGCTGGGAGGCTCAGCTTAGGGGGCTCCGGGCAGGGACAAGCAGGGCGTGTATCTCCCTGAAATAGGCTCACTTCATTTCTGCACAAATTCCCTTAGCTTCCCACCTTCCCCACCTCCAGTACCAGGGCAGAGTCTGTCCCCCACACCTGCATCAGCTCCTCCAGTGCCATTAGATCGGCCACAGAGATCTGGTCACCAGTGAGGAAGGACTTGTCCCGCAGGAACTTCTGCTCCAGATGGTGTAGGGATTGTGTCATGAAGGCTATATTCCTGTCTACTTTCTCCTTGGGGATGTGGATGTCAATGAGAGGGCCCAGCACCTGTCAGGGAGGGGGAGGAGGGTTCAGTCTCAGCTGTACACAAAAGGTCACCTCCCCAAGTACGTGGGTCCATCTGGGTCCACTCCTTGACGCTCCCCTACCCCCACCCCAAGGCTTTAGGGACTCTGAGCAAGGCTAAAGGTGAGGGCAGGTTGTAAGGACTCCCTAACCCCTCACCCTCAGCTCAGGCCATTGTCTTACCCGAATCCATAGCATTGAGCCAAACATGCCCCGAATGGAGTCAGCATGCCAGGACAGGTATTCTTCAACCCAGGCCCTGGCCTGCAGGTCTGGAGGATACCAGTGAGCTGGGGTCTTGTATTTCTGACTCAGGTAGTGAAGGATGGCTGAACTGAGGGGGGAGGAAGGGCAGCCTCGGTCAACTCCCTCCCCCTGGCCCCTTCCCAGGATTCTCTCCCTTGAGCCTTCTCAAGGCACATTCGGTTTGTCAGGACAGTATCCTCATGCATTTCCATAAATGGACTACTTTCTTCAAAAGACTACAGGATTTCCTTTGGCCATCTCATCCAGCTATTCTTGTGTAATTCTTTTCAGGAAATTGTGTCTGTGGTCTGGTCCCCCCATACCCTTCTCTGTGTCTCTCATCTCTCCCCCTCTCTCACTCTCTCTGTCTCTGTCTGTCTGTCCCCCCTCTCTCCTCCCCTTTGTCTGTCTCCCCCTCCCCCCGTCTCTGTCTGTCTGTCCCTCTCTGTAGGTAAGAGTGAATTTGTTGAGGTGTGAGGATGGACACAAGACTGTACCATCTCCACCTGCTCCCAGCACCCTGACCCTTGACTTTCAGTCCTTGTCAGAGCTAAAAGGGCATTTGGAAGAAGCCATCCAAGTTCCCTCGAATTATACCAGGAGGATAAAATACGACAAAAAGAAAGGTAAAAAAAGAAGAAACCTGGTCAACTTTTCTCAGTAATTGTAATGGTAGGGGGATTTGAAGATCTTCCCTCCCCCTTAATGGGCCTCACTTGGATTCTAACAAGAGAAGCTGGCTCTCTCCTCTCTCTGTCTCTGTTTTCCTCTCCCTCCTCTCTGTCTCTCTTTGTCTGTCTGTCTCTCTCTTTCTCCTCTCTCTGTCTCTCTCCTCTATGTCTTTGTCTCTCTATCGCCTTTCTCCTTGTACCCTTGGACATCCTTCTGGGCTCCAAGAAAACCAAAATTACACAGGCAAGGTGAGATGCAATACACTGCATGTCTTTAGATCCCAATGTTGGCTGAATCCTGGCTGTCAAGCCACTGGCTGTCAAGCCAGAAGGTCCCCTTATCTGTCTCTCCCTTCCTCTGTCCTTTCCTTCCTTTCCCTCTCCCTCTCCCCCCTCTACTAACTTCCCAACCTTAACCAAACTTTACAAAAATAACAACCTCTCATCTCACTCCATAAGTCTTTCAAAGATAGCTAGTAAAGGAAAATTTGGGAAGAAAATGAGGGTGTGCATGTGAGAGGGTATGAGGGCTATAGGGGAGCTTGGTCAAGGGCCAGGAAAAATACCCTTCTGCCAAGGTGAAATCTCCATCTTTCATGGCCGGCACCCTCTTCAGGCTGTTCACTTTGGCAAAATCATCAGTCAAGTGCTGCCCTAAAGGGAGAGTAGATGTGGCAAGTGAGGCAAGAAGGGCCCTCTCCCCTCCCCAGTAAGCTGTAGCCCTCAGGGAACTGACCACAGCTTCTTGGTGCTTGGGTATTCCTGAAGAGGGGTGAGACACTGGTTTCTCACGTTCTCAGTGTGGGACAGGATGTGTTGGTGAGTTCTTTAAGGCTGTCACTATGACTCCTCACCCCTAGTGAAAGGCTATGTCCAAGAAGGTGAGCCCAAGGCCAAGGTCATGAATGGGGCCAGCTCAAGGTCAAGGTGGGGAGAACTGCTCAGGCACAGCCCTGGAGGCCTCTTCCAGTCTGCCTGGCCCAAATCCCTCCTTCCAGAAGAGATTAAGCAACAAGAGGGGCTCTTATTCTCTGCCTGATTCTGACCAAAAGAGTTGCTAAAGTGGAAATGATGGAACCCTGGGGGCAGGTGGCTATTCCACATGAGCTTGTGGTTTTGTGCTTGGTCAGTCATTTTCAGTCTCCTCTTGACCCTCCATGACCTTTTGAGATTTTCTTGGCAAAGATACTAGACAGCTTTGCCATTTCATTCCCTCTTCCTACCTCTGCTTGTCTAATGGAGATCTTCTATTTAAGGAGGGCACCCAGGATGGCCATCTCATCATTTCCCACCTAGCTCCACCCTCCTCTGGACTTCATCAGGCCTTCACACTAGGGGCCCTCCTTCCCTTGGCAGCTTTTTTAAAAATGTGTTTTCTTTCCCATGACATTATGAGCACCTTGAGGGCAGGGACTGTCTTTCCCCTTTCTTTGTGTCCCTTAGCATTTATATAACACTCAGAAGGTTTGCACAATGCTTTGAATCCATTAACCCACTCATCCTCACAACTTTGAAAGGTTGGGGCTGCTATTATTCCCACTTCTTTTTTTGAAGTAGGAAACTGAGACTGATAAAGGTTAATTGGCTTGCCCAAAGTCACAAAACTAGTAACTAAGGCATAAGTTGAACTCAGTTCTTCCATGTAGTTCAAGACCAATACTCTATCCAGTGTACCACCTCGCTGCCCAGGATTGATTAAATCCTGAGAGACTGAGTGATTTAACTACAATTGGAAAAGGTGACGTTCTCTAGCTCATTTCATAATCTTTAATGAAGTGGTCTGAGGACTCTCAGCTTAGTTGATTAAAAATGTGTGTGCAAATTGTATTAATTAATGGGAAATATACAAACATGACCCCTGGGTGTGACTTGTCCTTCCTTCAATTTTTTTTTTTTTTGCTTTTTGGAGGGCAATTGGGATTAAGTGACTTGCTCAAGGTCACATGGCTAGTTTTTGTGTTGTGTCTGAGGCTGGATTTGAACTCAGGTCCTCCTGACTCCAGGGCTGGTGCTCTATTCACTGAGCCACCTAGTCGCCCCTTCTCCTTCTTTCTCAAAGAGGACCATGACACCAGGAAGATGATGCCCTGACTGCATGTGAATTGGAGTGTAGTGAGGCAGGGCTGTGCAAAGTTCCCAGCCTCACCTTCTCCTCCACGGTCATCAGGCCAGTGAGGGCCAGATATAAATCAGGTGACTGGAGATGGCTCCATCCCTGATGAACATGGCAGACTAGACTGAGCCAAGCAGCAGGCTCTAGGGGCCAGCCAGTGTCCAGGGCATCCCTCAGGCTCCTGCCCCCCTCTCATGGGTCCTCTTAGATAATGAAGGAGGAACACAATGAAGGCAGCAGCCCTTCCTCTTCCTTCCACTTTTCTCCCTCCAGTCTGTCAGTCAGTCCCTTAGCTTCCTGTTCCTCCCCTCTTTGTCTTTCCCCCAACAGATTAGCCAGATTGGAAAGTTTTGATTTTCCCACTTCATCTGATTATCTTCAGATTGCTTAACTGCTTATTTTCAAAAGAACAACTTGGCCAACAAAGGCAAGTTGTGTAATGTGCTCATAGGATTTAAGGGTGACCAAGGAAATAGGGGTGGTTTCCCTTGCAGAGATGGGAGGCTACATTATCTATTATGAAGGGAAGCTGGGAAGGAAAGAGAAAAAGGAAGAGAGGGAGGAAGAAAGAGGGAGACAGAGGGAGTGAAGGAGAGGAAGGGAAGATGAAAGGAGGAAAAGAGGAAGAGAAAGAAGAGAGGAAAAGGACAAAAGGGATGGAGTCAGAGAGGACAGAAAGAGTTCTTTTCTGTAAGTTTTGAGGGTACATTTAAGCAGCAGCAAAAAAAAGTTCTACCAATTCTACCAATAGAGGTAGATGAGAAAAGCAAGCCTGTGGAACCACTGGTCCCCTGAGGTTGTCTGAGGGAAAAATCTGCAGGATGGGGGCTGAGGAAAGACTTGGTACCTTTGTCACTGGTTTGAGCTGGAGGATTCCAGTTGATCCCAGCAGTAGTACTGGGAGCCAGTTGGCTTTGTGGCTAGAGGACTTGGAGTCTGGAGGGCCTGGGTTCAAGGAAGTCCTCATACACACTGGCCTGAAAGGTCCCTCATAAGCTCCAGAAATTCTGCATGTCCCCAGGCACTAGTCCAGGACTGAGCATCAGAGGTCATGGCCTGAGGCTCTTTCTGGGTGTTTATTAAGTCAAGGCAGCAAGCACCTACTAAGTGCCAGTCATTCTACTGGGGGGGGCACAATAAAATATCCAAGATTTTTGCTTTGTTTTGTTTCCTCCATCCATCCATCCATCCATCCATCCATCCATCCATCCATCCATCCATCCATCCATTTTAAGATAGGAGGGCCCAAAATACAGTCATTAAGTTGAGCTTGGGCAGGAACTTATTGTGATCTAATATACGAACCTGAGTAAACTGGGTTTTAGGAGAGAAAGAAAGAAAGAAAGAGAAAGAAAGGAAGGAAGGAAGGAAGGAAGGAAGGAAGGAAGGAAGGAAGGAAGGAAGGAA
>NW_027185931.1:891915-893585 GCF_028583685.1 Petaurus breviceps papuanus
GAAGGAAGGAAGGAAGGAAGGAAGGAAGGAAGGAAGGAAGGAAGGAAACTAGTCAGTAGACCCCAAGTTAAATGGGCAGCTTCTGGCCATCAAAATTTACCTTCCTTTGGAAAGGATGAGAGGGAGAGGGAGAGGGAGAACAAGAGAGAGGAGAGGAAGAGAGAAAGGAGAGGGTGAGGGAGAGGCAGAGGGAAGAGAGGGAAAAGAAGAGGGAGAGGGAAGAGAGGGAAAGGGAGAGGGAGGAGAGGGAGGAAAGGAAGAAGAGGGGGAGAAGGAAAAAATGGATTAATATATTTATTTCTTTGTTTATTTATTAAATCCTGCCTCTATGCTTGGGGAAAGCTAATTCTCAGAGCACCCAGGAGATTGGGCAAGTGGCTCTGGGTTACCCCAGGACAGGCTGCCCCAGGCCGTGGGCCAGCTAAGAAGCCGACCACTGTGTGCAAGCTGACTGAGTCAGACACAACTCAGCCAGCCCAAGATCTGAGGTCTGGCCTGGGCTTCTAGAGGGGAAAAGGGAACATTTCTTTTTTCCAGAATGGAGGGAGAGAGGGAAACAGGGTGGAGAAGGGGACAAGAAAGCTTCCCTGTGAGAGTACTAGAGAAAGAGAAGGAGAAAGTACGTTCTATGCCTGGGAAAAGTTCAAGTAGGAGGAAGGGAGGGAGAAGGTGATGGGGTGCTTGGGGTGTCTATTTTTGTAACATCAGTTTGTAAAATCACATTTCCCGCCCCCCCACCCCCAGCCACAGAGTATTAATTCTTCCCCTTCCCCCTGCCAGCATTCTCCTAGCAACAATTCATGAACTGTTTATCTCACCTAGTATAGTGGCCAGCTGCGCCCATGAGTCCTTCAATGCCCTATCTGTAGGTTAACTCCTTAGCCAATTGTACACATACTGAGTCTCCCTTAGCCTTGGCTCCCAGCATCCATCTTGTCAAACATAACACTGATGGGTCATGGACTGGGCACTTCTCAGTCAGCCCTGGCACTAGCTGACCCCAAACACTGACTGACTTTTCAAGCCTAAAACCACACTTCCAGGCAGGTTTCCCTCCACCCCCCACCCCGGGGGCTATTTCCCAGGGAATTATGGGCAAAATGCTTGCCCAGTTGATATTAAAAGTGCATGTCCCTTTAAGCAGTGACCCCTCCTTAACTCCTCCCTAATCCCACCCTTACTCACCTAGTTAGCACAGTTGACACCTGATTTACTGTCATGACTCCTTAAAAACTATACCTGTGACTTCTTTAAGTTTGCAGGTTCCCTAAGAACCCCTGTCCTCTGTAAAGTTTAAGAATAAATTGACGATCCTGACTCGTGTGAATTCATTCCAGACTGCGCAGCAGGGGCTCTGGTCATTGGAGTCACCTGTCACCACGCCGTCATCAAAGGCAGGTGGCTGCCCTCCCCTCCGCCCCCACAAAGTCGCCAGCATCCTTCTTTATACCAAGCCCACCTCCCTCTTCAGTCGCTACCCTTCCCTCCCTGGCTTGTCTCGGTCATTAGGCGGCATCCAGCAGGTCACAGTGACTGGCGGGACAGCAGTCTCTTCCTTCTCCAACGCCCACCTGAAAGGGCCCCCAATTGTCTGGGAGCTGGAGCAGGAAGGGCCACGGCCATCTGGGGCTTTGGCCTCTTTTCTCACCCCCTCCCCCCTCCCCCCCAGT
>NW_027185931.1:893595-898566 GCF_028583685.1 Petaurus breviceps papuanus
CTACAATAGACTCAGGGCGGGAGGAGCTGCCCTTTCTCCCCTGGGGCCCATCTGCAGCACCCCCGCACCCCGGTCCGTCTCTCTCCCCCACTTTCAGTCTGAAGGGGAAGGGGGAAGAGCAAGGGCTGGGCTGGGGGGTGGGGGCTGGAGTTCGGGTTGTTTGGGATCCTCTGGACTGGGCGTGAGCACAGCCTGACTGGGGGCAGGTTTTGTTTAAGGCTGGGACAAGGACTGTTTGGGGCCCAGTATTTGGGATTGGGGGCAGCCCGGCCTGGGCGCTCACCCCGGAACAGCTCCACTGTCTTCACCTCGAAGGGGATGCGATTAACCTTGGCGAAGAGGTAGACCGCGCGGCAGGGCTGGGACAGAAAGTCCAGGTAAAATACCAAGGCCATGGTAGGGGACAGAGCTGGGATCCGATCCGTCTGGATCTAGGAGGAGGCGGTCCAAGCGGCCTCGCCTAAATAGGGTCTGGCCAGTCCTCCGCCCTCCGGGAGGACCAATACAAAGGCCGGAGGGAAAGAGGGCTGGACAGGACGTAGTGAGACATCCCTCCCGGCCCCTTTTACTCCCCCGCGCAGAGGGCCAATAAGCAGTGCAGGGGAAAGAGCTGACCAGGTTTGGCCCCCTCCCCTCCCCTCCCTCCCCCTCTTTCTCTCCTCTCTCTCTTCCCCCCTTCCCCCCCTCTCCCCCACCTCTGGGGCACTGCCAGGGACTGACCTCGTAGGAGGCAGGCAGATCTCCAAGTCTCTGGGCCTCCTTCCTCCTCTGTAAACCAGCCGTCATTGCTGGGTCCTTTACAGCGACCACCCTTCATGCATTAGTCTGGCTTGGTAAACCTTGAAAGGGCCTTTGTCCCTGGAGCTGGTCTGATGGGGCAGAATGGGATGAAGCAGGCGTCTGATCCCATTCCTGCCCCCAGCTTCCCACGGGCCCAACCACTACCCCCTTCTCCAGCTCTAGCCTAGCTCCTCCCCCTAGCCTCGGCCTTCCCAGCAGGTTACAGGAAATGGAGGCAGAAGTCTCTGTTCATGTCTCTGCCCTTCCAGTTAACTGCCTGTGGGACCTGGGCAAGTTCTTTTTTTTTCTTTTCTTTTTGGAAGCAGGGGAAGCCTGAGCAATTGGGGTTAAGTGACTTGCCCAAGGTCACACGGCTAGTCAGTATTAAGTGTCTCAGGCTGGATTTAAACTCAGGTCCTCTGGACTCCAGGGCTGGTGATCTATTCACTGTGACACCTAGCCGCCCCCTCTGATGCCTCTACAGGCCCCAGTTTCCTGATTTCTAAATCTGTGATGGGGGGGGGGGGGAGTACAAGAGGAAGGGAGGTATGGAGAGAGACAGAGATAGAGAAACAAAGAGATAGAGACAGAAGAGAGAGAGATTGAGAGGGAGAGAGAGACACACACACAGAGACAGAGAGAGGAGGGGGACTTGTTAACAGAATATCAAATCTACCCCCCAAGGTGTCATCCTTTGAGTGGCTTCAGGACAGTAGAGCCCTCTCCCTGCTTCCCACCCCTCTGGGGCCACAGAGCCTCGAACGATCCCTTCCCTGCTGGCTCTTGTCTCTCCCCTCACACTTCTCTTAATCCTTCCTTCCTTCCTTCCTTCCTTCCTTCCTTCCTTCCTTCCTTCCTTCCTTCCTTCCTTCCTTCCTTCCTTCCTTCCTTCCTTCCTTCCTTCCTTCCTTTCTGTTCTATCTCCACCTTTATTTTTTTCTATCACAGTGATTGCTGCAAGGACCCATCCCCTGCTCCTCAGCCGAGCATCAAACCCTTCCAGTACAAAGACAAAGACTTAATGGAACAGCCTGGACACAGCACCTGCCTCTGGCCAGCAGGGCTAGGGGCTCACTTGCTGTGCTCTCAGGGATTTCCTGCCTTTGCCTTTTGCTTAGCAATGCTTTTATGCTCACTGTGCGATCGTGCCTCTTGGTTCTGCTTCTCTGGCTCTCTTTGGTTCCTGTTCCCACTACAATAGGCATGTGGCCAGTTTGTGGTAGCAAAGCCTGGGGAGCAAAGTGGGTGCTAGCACTGCCCTGGTAGCTGCAGGAATGGAGAATTCTTTGCTCTAAGAAGTGAGAAATTCTAAGAAATAGTAACTCAAAGGTCCACACGGCTTAAAGTTCTGCAAAGCTCTTTGGATCCTTACAACAGCCCTAGGGGAGGTGAGTGCTATTACTTCAGTTGTATAGACAAGAAAACTGAGGGAGAGAAATCAAAGAACTTGCTCAGGACTATGGATCTGAGAAGGGTCTGAGACAAGATTCGAACTCGGCTCCTGCTGCCTCCACTTCTACGGCCCTCTCCCCAAATGAGGGGCATGCCCTCAATTTCCAATTCTTTGCCACCACAAAAAGCTGCCATAAATGGGTTTTTATACATATAGGTCCTTTTCCTTTTTTTCTTTTTAAAATCTTTGTGGGATATACAGACCTGGCAGTGGCATTGTTGGGTCAAAAGGTGTGCACAGATTTATATCCCTTTGGCATAGTTCCAAATCACTCTCCAGAATGGTTGGATCAGTTCACAGCTCCACTAATAATGCATTAGTGCTCCAATTTTTCACATCCCTCTCATCGTCTGTCATTTTCCTTTTCTGTCAGATAAGTCAATTTGATAGCTGGGAAGTGGAACTTCAGAGCTGCTTTAACAGGCATTTTTCAGTCAATAGTGATTTTGGTGCCACTGTAGAGAGCTTTGATTTGTCCCTCTGAGAACTGTCTGTCCATATCCTTCGACCATTTATCACAAAACTAAAGCACAACATTTACCACAATATAACATAACAACTTATTACAAAGTTGGCCACATAGTCTTAAAGAAAACATATTATTGAGTAAGTCACAATCTCCTTAATCAATATAAAGTACCCATCTAAAGTTTTCTTTCATCTTGATTGGAGCCTGGCTTCCAATCATCCTTAAGACAATCATCCTTTACTGGTAGTGGAAAGTACAAACACCATCCACCCCTAGGTCTCAGTAAGTTGCAGTATCACCAGTCAGCACTGAGTACCCAAGTAAAGTCTCCTTTCATCTTAACTAGAGGCTGACTTCCAAACCCCATGGCTCCTCTTCCCCTGCTCCCAGCTCTTGCCTGAGTTCACTCAGCTTTTGCCTGGATTCAAAGGTAGGCAGCTCTCCACGCCTGTTCCATATCACAGCCCATGGGGACTTCTCCCCTTCAGGCTCTTCACAGTTTCTGTTTCTAGGAGGACAAAGCTCAAAATATAACAATATTTACAGATATTGCCAGCACTATCATCTCAATTCCCTTTCTGTCTGAGCAATCAACACAAATCAGCAGACAGAGTGCTTCTGTATGACAAAGTAACACAAACACAAATCAACAGAGTGCTTTTGTCTGACAAAGTAACATCAACACAAACAGAATAGGTGGGCAGAGTGCCTACACCAGAAGCATGCTCCCTCTCAGTTCTGCTTGGTCCCAGCTCATGCTGGAGTTATCTGCTCTGCTCCTTTCTGTTCTACCCTTCCTGTTCCACTCTTATGGCAAGCTCCTCCCACCGTGGGCTCCATGTTTGGCCACCTTCGGCCTGTTAAGGCCAGGGAGGGTCTCCAAACTCCCTTAGGCCTATTAGGGACAACACAATGTATACTGTTTCCAACAAAGGCCTGATATAATCTCTGGTGAGGTTCAAAGACACTTGAATAGATGAAACAATTAGCAAACTATTACTTTACTTGCCATTACAACTTGGTGTTGACCAAGTTTCAGATGTCAGCTAGAGAACTGACCTCTTGAATGGAACTTCTTGGGGCAGCGACAGCTCTGCATCCAATTTCAGCAGGAACTCGCTATGGAAGAAGAGACATTTGCCTCCTCCTCCATGATTCTGGTCCCCATTCATTCGAGGGGGGAATAACGGAGTGCTTATGCTAAAGCCCCACTCTAAGATACTGTCTTAGGTGCTGATTTTGGGTTATCCCTGTCATATTGTTGTCAAGTTCTGTTGACATCAGATACCCCTAAACTCCCCTTAATCTATGTCATGGCTACAAAAGATGTTGAGGCTGAATGTAATGGTGATATAAATAGGAAGATCTTTCCCATCCATTAATAGGTCCATGTGGCCTGCTTAAGTCACATGGAAGCCTAAGACACATGAGGTTGAGTCACATGAAGCCTATGGTACGAGGAGCTTGCTGAATGGGTAGAGTAAGAAGAGTGCAGCAGGAGCCTGGAAGACACCCCAGAGGAAGTGGGTCAGAGCAGTTAAAGGTGAAGGAGAGAGAGGAAGCAGACAGCAAGCTGTGAGTGAGATTTGTTTGTGGGAAGGCCCTAGCAAGGGGAAGCCTTGGGATGGTGGTTCCACCTGTAATGTCATTGTGTTTAGATTTCCTTGTTACTATGATTGATTTTACTTTTCAGTGTTGGGATTTGACTTTCTGGTGTTGGGATTCAACTTTCTGGTGTCCGAATAAATGTTTTGGTTCTATCTTCCATGTGGAGAATCTGTTATATTTTGCCGTTCAGAATTATGTTCATGGCTGCCATAGGTGCTGTGAATATTGTGTTGGTGCTACAGCACTGCGCTAAATTCTGGGGATACAAATAAGGAAAAAAATACAATCCTGACTCCAAGGAGCTTAAATCTAATAGCAGAAGACAATACACAAAAGGAAGCTGGGGGGGGAGCACCACGAAGTACGCAGCCTGCCATCATGATCTTCCGACACCAAGCAGAGTCACTCATGGAGAAAGGACAGTTACCCAGAAAGTTAGCAGCCCTCTCTCTCTAAAGGAAGGCTCGAGGTGGAGTTTACTGCTCGACCCTACAGCCCTCCAATCAGGGGGGAGAGGGATCTAAGGCAGGGGAGAAGGTGATGCTTTATGTGGTGATTCACTTTCGAGGGATCAGCTTATCCTGGGGGAAGGGCTGATGTTTCTTGGAGCGGAAACCAAGCAGAGCTGCTGATGGGAAAGGAAGGGGACCAATATAGATTT
>NW_027185932.1:0-18663 GCF_028583685.1 Petaurus breviceps papuanus
AGGATGGGATCACAAAATGTCAGGCCTCTATTTGGAAGCAGTGGGGCTTTAGAGGGAGAAATGGCTATTCCAGGATGGGAGGATTTGCCTTATTCCTCTCTAGCCAGAGAATGGGCTAAAAGCACAGGGCCCTGTGAAAACTGGGAACCAAGGCTAAAAGAGGGAGAACCTGGAGATTTGGAAAGATGTTTGAAAGCAATACCCATAGAACCAGGCAAAGAACTGGCAGGAGTGTGCAGGAGAGGCTGGGTGCTGCTAACAAGTTATCGCCTTATGTGTAAAAGTAGGGATAAGCTGCTGAAGGAAAGAGCTCAGATGGCTAGGGAGTCAGCTGGTTTGCCTGAGGATTCTTCTGTGTCACAGCACTCAGAAGAGCAAACTGGAGGGACTCATGTGGTCCAGGAGCAAGCTACTGTTCATGTAGCTAAAAGGAAGCAAAAAACTAGCAGAACAAATGTGCATGCAGCTTTTGTACAGGCTGGGCAGAGTTGCCCTGACAGCTTCCAGGAGAATGTGTGTGAGGAGAATGGAGCAAGGTTAGATGAGGAGTCTTCTAATGTAGAAGCTCTCCCCATACGAAGAAGAAGACAGGAGAGCCACCGAGGCAAAACAGAGTCCAGGGAGATAATTGAGGATTTCACTCAACAGGAGATCACTGATATATTGAGTAGATTTACCCAAAGAATGGGGGAGTCTTTAATGTCTTGGATAGTAAGAATCACTAATGAAGGCACCAGAGGAATAACACTGGACAGTGAGGACTGCTTAAAATTCATAAGTATCAGTCAGAATCCTTTTGTACACCAAGCTTTTAGAGATCACCATATGCAAGGAAGTAACAACAAAACTAATCTGCTAGCTTTAGCTGCAGAAGGATGCAAAAATCAATATCCTACTGAATCTATGTGGCCTAGGGGAGACAGACCCTGATACTCACTTAGAGACTGTATGAGAAAGCTAAAGGAGGAGGTAATGAAAACTGCTATCCTGATTGGAGGTGCAAATGCATATTATGATACCCCCCTAGGAGTTCCTCATAGAAATATCATAGTGAAGACAGCTCCTCCTGCATATAAGCACCTAATTCTGACTCTGTTAATTGGAGAAATAGGGCACCCTCTTTCAGAGGTGCTGGATAAGATTTCACAATTAAGCGATTTAGGGGAATGGGAAAAAGACAAATTGCCTCGAGAGAGAAGAGTAAACAGCCAGAGGATTCAGAGACAAAATAGACCAACAAGAACGGAACTGTTTACTGCTCTATTAAGAGCTGGGGTGGACTTCAGAAGAATAGATGGTATTCCAACTGAAGAGCTGCATAAGCTGTACCAAGAAAAGGTACTTAGCATTAGAATGAACAGGGAAGCAGGAACCACCCCTGCAGGTATTTCTGAATCTGAATCTTTGTATCCAAGTTTGCCCCACCTTCAGGGGGAATAGGAGATAGGCCAAGCCCCAGCCCAGATAAAAGAAATATGCAGAAGAGATTGCAGACCCCATATTGGTTTAACAATATATTGGAAGAATGGATCAACTACTGTGACTAGGGCACTGATTGATACTGGGGCTGAGGCCACACTTATCTATGGAAACCCTGATAAGTTTAAACATGGAACTCCTATTACCATCACGGGTCTAGGAGGTGCTGAAATATCAGCCAGACAGGTTAAAATAACAATGAAAATTGGGCAGTTACCTAAGAAAGAATATACTGTGGTTGTTGTACCCATTCCTGAATACATCATTGGGATAGATGTATTGAGAGGCATGACACTGAATTTACCTGAAGGGAGATACCAATTTGCTGTGAGGAAGATAGGAATTAATACAGTTTTAGTGGGAAAACTAAAAATGGACCCGATCACTTTACCTGAACCTTCTGAAGTAATTACTTTAAAACAGTATCGTGTGCCAGGTGGGCAAGATGAAATTACCACTACTATAAAGGAATATGTTGAAGCAGGAGTGTTAGTCCCTACAACCACAAGATGGAATAATCCTGTCTGGCCAGTAAGAAAATCAGATGGGACATGGAGAATGACTGTGGATTATAGACAGTTGAATAAGGTGACTCCTTCTTTGTATGCTGCTGTTCCAGATACCATCACCTTAATAGAAAGGATCCAGAAATATGATGGGACTTGGTATGCAGTTATTGACTTGGCAAATGCCTTCTTTACCATCCCAATAGACTCTAAACAATGGGACCAATTTGCTTTCACTTGGCAGGGTAGACAATATACTTTCACCCGCTTGCCACAAGGTACATACATAGCCCCACTATTTGTCACAGGATTGTGGCTGAACAGTTGGATGAATTAAAGCTACCTGGTGTACAGCTTACCCACTACATTGATGATATCATGATACAGGGAAAAGATGTGAAAGAAGTGGAAAGGAGCTAATTGAGCATATGAAAAGTAAAGGGTGGGAAATTAACCCTGCAAAGGTTCAAGGACCAGCTCAAAATGTGAAATTTTTGGGTATACAATGGAACAAGGGGCTAAGGGAGATTCTTCCTCAAGCCCAACAAAAGATTCAGGATTTTCCTACCCCTACCAATAAGAAGGAGGCCCAAAAGTTCATAGGATTGTTTGGATACTGGAGGCACCACATTCCACATTTGGGACAGATTTTAAAACCTTCGTATAGAGTCACACGGAAGAAATATGAATTCGACTGGGGACTTGAGCAGAGTAAAGCTTTTGAAGAAGCCAAGGCTGCCATACAATTGGCTCTAGATTTGTGGCCCATGCAAAATGGTCCAGTGGAATTGCAAGTGACTGTACAAGATGATTATGCAAACTGGAGCTTATGGCAAAAACAACAAAGTCGAAATGTACCTTTGGGATTTTGGTGTAGGAAACTCCCTTCATCTGGAGTCCAGTATACACCTTTTGAAAAGCAGTTGTTAGCTGCATATTGGGCTTTGGTGGAGACTGAACAACTGACTCTGGGCCACGAAGTGATATTAAGACCTGGAATTCCAATTATGACCTGGGTAATGAGTACCTCAGCTTCTCACAGAATTGGACATGCCCAAGAGGCTAGTATAATCAAATGGAAGTGGTATATTCAAAATAGAGAGAAAACAGGCAAAAGCGGTGGGTGATGAGGGAGGAAGGGAAAGAATCTGGAATTCAAAGTTTTAAAATCAAATGTATAAAATATATATATACATATTATTATTATTATTTTACATGCAAATGGGAAATAAGACATACAGGCACTGGGGCATAGAGATCCACCATGCCCTACTGGAAAGTTGGAGAAGGATGGGGGAAGATATAGGAGAAAGCAGATTGGGGGAGGGGAAATTCATTGGAATCACTGTTTTGGGGTGGTGGTTTAGGGGAAAATGAAGAGAAATTTTGTAACTCAAAATCTTGGGGAAATGAATGATGTAAACTAAAAATAAACAAATAAAATTTAATTTGAAAAAGAAAATCAAATAAGAGAGGTAGGGGAAAAATTGGGAAGAGAAATGAGAGTGATGCAAGAAAATCATGAAAAATAAGTCAACACCTTGGTAAAGGAGACACCAAATGGGAAAAGAGGTACAAAAAGCCAATGAGGAGAGAAATACCTTTTCAAAAAGCTAAATTGGCCAAATGGAAAAAGAGGCACAAAAATTTACTGAAGAAAAAAACTTCTTAAAAAATAAATTGGACAAATGGAAGAGGAGTAAAAAAGTTCACTGAAGAAAATAATTCCTTAAAAATAAGAATGGAGCAAATGAAAGCTAACGACTATGAGAAATAAAGAAACGATAAAACAAAACCAGAAGAATGAAAAAATAGAAGACAATGAGAAATGCCTCATTGGAAAAACAACTGACCTGAAAAATAGATCCAGGAGAAATAATTTAAATATTATCGGACTATCTGAAAGCCATGATTAAAAAAAAAAAGAACCTAGACATTATCTTTCCCAAGAAGGTATCAAGGAAAACTACCCTGATATTCTAGAATAAGAGGGTAAAATGGAAATTGAAAGAATCAACCAATCACCTCCTTAAAGAGATACCAAAATGAAAATTCCCAGTAATATTATAGCCAAATTTCTGAGCTCTTGGGTAATGTAGAAAATATTGCAAGTAGTAAAAAAGAAACAAATCAAGTATCATGGAGTCACAGGCAAAATAACACAAGATTTAACAGCTTCTATATCAAGAGTTTGGAGAGCTTGGAATACAGTATTCTAGTGGGCAAAGAAATTAGAATTACAACCAAGAATCACCTACCCAGCAAAACTGCATATAATTCTTCTTGGGGGAAAATGCATATTCAATGAAATAGAGGACTTTCAGGCATTCTTAATGAAAAGACCAGAGCTGAATAGAAAATTTAATTTTCAAATGCAAAACAAAAGAGAAACATACAAAGCCAAATGGGAAAGGGACTTCATGAGGTTAAACTTTTTACATTCTTACATGGGAAGATGATACTTGTAACTCATAAGAATTATCTCATTATTAGGGCAGTTAGAAGGAGTATATATAGACAGAGGGCACAGGTATGAGTTGAATATGAAGGGATGAAATCTAAAAAATTAAATTAAGGAATGAGAGAGGAATGTACTGGGGAAAAGAAAAAGGAGAGTTAGAATGGGATAAATCATCTCACATAAAAAAGGGAAGAAAAATCTTTCACAGCGGAAGGAAAAAGGAAGGAAGTCTCTCATCAGAATTGGCTCAAAGAAGGAATAAATACACACTCAATTGGGTATAGAAGTCTATCTTACCTACATGAAAGTAGGAGGGAAAGGGCATTAGAGAAGGAGCAGGGAGGTAGAAAGATAGAAGTGAAAACAGATTGGGGGAGGGATAGTCAGCAGCAAAACACTTTTGAAGAGGAGAGAGAGAATAAAATAAAGAGGGATTGGGATAAAATGGAGGGAAATACAGTTAGCAATTGTAATTGTGAAAAAAAAAATTGAAGCAAGTTTCTCCAATCCAGGCCTCTTTTCTCTAACATAGAGAGAACTGAATCAAATTTATAAAAAAAAAAAAAAAAAGAGCCCTTTCCCAATTGATAAATGATCAAAAGATATGAACAGTTTTCAACTGAAATAATCAAAGCTACCTATAGCCATATAAAAAAATGTTCTAATTCACTATTAATTGGAATTCTGAGGTACTACCTCCTACTTATTAGATTGGCTAATAGGACAGAAAAGGAAAATGATAAATGTTGGAGGGGATGTAGGAAAAATGAAACACTAATGCATTGTTGCTGGAGTTGAGAACTGATTCAACATTCTGTATAACAATTTGGAACTATGCCCAAACTATAAAGCCATGCATACCTTTTGACTTAGCAATGCCACTACTAAGTCTGTATTGCCAAAGAGAAAAAAAAAAAGAAAAAGTACCTATATGTACAAAAATATTTATAGCAGCTCTTTTCTGGTGGCAAAGAATTGGAAAATGAGGGGATGCCCATCAATTGGAGAATGGATGAAGGAATTGTGGTATATGATTATGATTTAATACTATTGTGCCATAAGAAATGATGATCAAGATGCTCTCAGTAAAACCTGGAAATTCTTACATGTTCTCCTGCAAAGTGATATGTGCTGTGTGCAGAGTAATAGCAATATTTTAATATGATCAGCTATAAATGACAGCTATTCTCAGCAATGCAGTGATCTAAGACAACTCTGAAGGACTCATGAAGAAAAATTCTATCCATCCCCCATTACACCGATATACCACAATTTATTCAGTCATTCACTAGTTGAGGGGCATCCCCTCAATTTCCAATTCTTGGCCACCATAAAAAGAGCTACTATAAATATTTTTGTACATGTGGGTTCTTTTCCCTTTTTATGATCTCTTTGGGATACAGACCTAGTAGTGGTATTGATGGTTCAAAGGGTATGCACAGTCTGATTGCCCTTTGGGCATAGCTCCAAATTGCTCTCCAGAATGGTTGGATCAGTTCACAAATGAGCTAATATTTGTAAAGAGCTTTGCAATTCTTACATCATCCTTATAGTGCTATATAACACTAGCCATTAAATTACTAATTACAAATGAAGCTTTTCTAGCTATTAAAACAAGTCAAATAAAGCTTCATTATGGCAATTGCCATGGGAGGAGGTTATTTGGTTGGAATTGTTTTGTGCACAGATGAGCAATATGGGATCATTGCACCAGTAGATGGTGTCAGATGCCATCTAGTCCAACACTCTCATTTTCAGAAGAACTTGAGTGACTTACCCAAGGTCTCACAGATAGCAGAAGTAGGTTTTGTATTCAGGTCATCTAACTCCTGAGTTAATGATTTTTCTGTTATACCATGCTGTCCTCTCCAACATAACTTGATTTCTTTTAAGAATTGCCATACTCTCAGGGGCGACCAGGTAGCACAGCAAGTAAGAGCACCGGCTCCAGTGTTGAGAAGACCTGGAGATCGAATCCCGGGCTCAGACACTTAGCACCCACCCAGAAACACCTGGCCATGTAACCTTGAGCAAGTTACTTAACCCCAATTGCTTAGGGGTGGCCAGGTGGCTCAGCGAGTAATAGCACCAGCTCCAGTGTCGGGATGACCTGGGGATCAAATCCAGGCTCAGATACTTAGCACCACACCCAGAAATAACTGGCTGTGTAACCTTGAGCAAGTTACTTAACCCCAATTGCTTAAAAAAAAAATAGAACTAAAAATTGCCATACTCTCAACTGATTTCTCACTCCACCCCTTTTCCATTTCAATTTAATCCAAGCTGGTAAGATTTTCTAGTGTTGTTTTCTATATTCTTTATAAGGGTTAGTAAAGTTACATTACTTAGTCAGTAAGTTTTCTTTGTCTTCATGCAGATGTTGGCAAACATCATCCTTTTCTGTAAATATCTCTGCTCTTAGAGATGAATCCTCTGGTTTATCATCATTTTCTGAATAAGCGAAGATGCATTCACCCCTCTGGGGCACTGTGAGTTGACAACAGTCTCTAATTTTGCTGGAGATGGAGTCTGCTTTTGAACAAATGGATTTTATAATCTTGGCCTATTTAAGATCAAACAGAAATTACTTTTCACATTTGTCTCATTTGTTTGGTTTCCTTTCATAAGCCATAGCCTATGAGTAAGACAAGCCTGTGACTATCATCTAGAAATTATTTAATCAATAGTTCTCCTATTTAATCACCATAGAATTTTTGGTATTAACTCCATAATGAGAGAATTCTTAACTTGAAACAGGCTTTATTCCTTACAGCTCACATTGGCACAATTTATGAAGAAATACGTCTCCTAAACTTGCAACAATTCTGAGTTACAGGAAAGCTGACTCATTATTCTTTTCATTACTGACCTCTTAAGCCTAGAGATGTTGAAATCTTGTGACCTTAATGGAGGTCCACTTCCAAAACAAATAAGAATAATATCTTGGTCTAATGTTTCTATCATTGACAAAGTATCTCACACAATCCATTCATGAATCAAGACATCATTCCATGGTGTCATTGATACTCTTTGAAAAAAGAAGGAAAAACAGCAGCAAGAATGCTTACACTTAGGCGGCTAGGTGGCACAGTGAGTAAAGCGCCGACCCTGGAGTCTGGAGGACCCAAGTTCGGTTCCGATCTCAGACATTTAACACCCACACAAAAAAACTAGTCATGTAACCTTGGGAGAGTTACTTAACCCCAATTGCCTTCCAAAAGGCAAAAACAAAAAACAATGCTTACACTTATTTCATTTGAGATACAAATAGCTTTGCCCTCAGTCAACAGGTTATTTATTATCTAGGGTTCAGAGGGCTTTCTTTCACATGGACTGATTCTTTGTGAGCTTGGATAATATAACATAACTGTCTCAGGCTCACAAAACCCTATGAAAACAAATAGTATAAATATTAAGATGCTTGTGTTCTAGCTGAAGGAACTGAGTTAGAGAGAAATGAAATTATAAAGTCACATGGCTAACAAGGGGCAGAACTGAGATTTGAAGTCAGATCTTTCCTCCCTCAAGACCAATATTCTTTCCAACACAGAATGCTGTGTCTTGGAGACTAAGGCATTTCAATATAGCTACCCAATAAAAAACCACCAGGGAAAGAGCCTACAACATAGTTCTGTGTATGACATTATTTCCTTATATATTTCAACTTTGTAGAATGCAAGCTGTTCAATAAACACTCTCCTTGAACACAAAATCAGCTTAAGGGGTAAAGTCTGTTTCAATTATTTGAAAAGTCCAAATTATAGAAAAATTTTGGAACAAAAGCAGTTTTCTGATGTTCAAGTATAGACAGCAACTCCAACCAGGCCAACAAAATGTTACCTAGGAAATTTTATTCATGAATAGAAAAGAATGGTTTGTAATTAGCAGTATTTAAATGAAAAATCTTTAAAAATTTAATAGCAATATTTTTATTAATGCATATGTTAATTATTAAATAGATAATACTAAATGTTTTTTTTTTCATTTCTGGAACTTTTAGGGGGAGGTTTTGCTAACCAAAGGGAAACTTTCCCCATAGCCTGTTGTAATTTGCCAAATTAGTAGTGTATGATTTAATAAGGCTTAACTATATAAAAAATCCAACCATTAGAGACAGCATAGTATAGTGTATAGTGATAGACTTGGAGTCATGGAGAACTGGGTTTGAATCTTATCTCTGCCATTTGCTAGCTGTGTGGTTACCTAACTTTTCTGAGCTTCAGGCAACTCCTAAGGATTTATCTACTAAGTCATAGAGGTGTTGCTATTTGCCCTTTAGTGAAATGCTTCCTTGGTGAATAGTGTTCCCCCAAACAGGGGCCACAAACTGCCCTAAAATACAAGATGTTGCAAAGTATGGAAGAACATGAAGAGGAAGAATCACATGTCTACATAGCAGTAAGCACCCCATGGTGCCCTGGGCCCCAGCAGACCACCAAGGTTTCTCTTAAGTGGCAAAAGACAGCTGTCCCAAATCAAGGAGCACGTTGTTCTCCAAAATACATGTGTTGTTAGTGACTATTTACCTCACTACGGAAACAGTGAACTACATCTCCTTCACAGCACACATCAATCATGGTAGGAAAATCTTTCAGGAGCATATCAAGTTCTTGAAAGCCAATACTGGGAAATTTTTGGCTGATTTCCACAACTTTCCTAGGAAGATAATTGATAAATATTGGTTGATTAATTAAATAAATCACTAAAATTATTTGAAACAGGACAGGTGGTAAAATCTACATTGCTTTGTTAATGTAGTCTTTGGCCAGTAATAATGGGGGTGACAACAACAGTGGCAGCTGGGTGGTGCAATGGAAAGAACACTGAGCCTACAGTTGGGAAGACTATTATCATTGTTAAAAATAATAGCCCCCCCCAAAGCCCAACCCATCATCTCTGTCATAGGAAGGAATACAAGCCAAAGAAGATACATAGCAGGGACTCTGTACCCTGAGATCTCTAAGGTCACTGTGGAAGCCTGGCAGGAACCTTGAAACATTGACCAGATGGGTCCAGGTCATACCATTGATTGGATCAGTAGCCCTCTGTGTGATACAACTGCCCCTAGGAAGCTCAGAAATAAAGGGGATGGAGCAGGGCTTCAGGTTCATCATACCCCAGACATTCATGATGATCAGTTGGACACAGAAGATACAGAGTATTACTCCTTTCTGTTCTGGTATCAAAGGGAGGCAAGATGTGCCAGCATTAAACAAAACTGACAAGATCTATCCCACTTTACAGAAAATGCTTCAGTGCAGATGGCACTGTCCATTAAAAGTAGGCAAATCATGAGTGTTCATGAACGGAACTGAAGATATGAATACTTTCATTATGCTCCAGTATTAAATCAGAACAAAACCAGAAACCAATCTTACTGATTATAGGCAAAGGTTTCATATTAGCTTTTGTTAATGGCACCCTTGGGTTCAAGTCACACAATACCACATTGCTAACCAATGCAGGATAAACGTGAAAAATAACTTCCTCTCAACCTAGATTTGATTAAATAAGAGGGAATCAAGGCCCTACTAAAATCTGAAGAGACAAAAGGTGAAGACCACAATCACAGGTAAGGGAAAAGCTTCCTTTAATGCAAAATCCACTGCTGACAGTAAACATTTAGCACTAACTGAATACTTAACAAGGCATATTTGCTATCTGGAACAATTTGCTAACTTAAATAGAAACTAGAATTAAACTCAGAATCTCATGTGCTGACAGATGACAACCCCTCACACCATGAATAGAGGCCACAATATGTCCAGCTGAACTCAGCCATTACATTGTGCTGGAAGGAAGCCATTAGCATAGGCTCCAATTGCCTCTACATAAGATGGGTCCATTCATTTAAAAACAATTGTGTTTTTAATAGATGTCATCATACACATAATCTTCAAACTACATGAAACAAGAAGCTTTCAAAGTCTAGAAATCTGGCTAAAACATATGTAACCTATATCAAATTGCTTACTATTTTAGGGAGGGAGGAGCAGAAGGAGAGAAGGAGAAAATTTGGAACTCAGAAAAACATTTTAATAAATGTTAAAAATTGTCTTTACATATAATTAGAAAAATAAAATTAATTTTTAAAAAGAATCTGGCTAAAGAGATCAAAATGTCTGTGTCTTCCTCTCTATTTCTGTACTATACATATCCTCTCTCTCTCTAGCTTCTCATTCCCAAGAACAAAAGCAAATCTATCAAAAAACTGTTGGGATTTATCACACTCATCATAAAGTGGTAGTCAGTGCTAACTAAACAGAAAGGCAAACAAACATTAAAGAACAGAAATAAGCTTTGGATTTAGCAAATACTCTCCAAGTGAGAGAAAGCATAGCTTGAGCAGGCAAATATTGCCATCTGTATGGGTCATCTCACAGAGACAGCAACTATCCATTCAGCCCTCATCTCTGTTCCTTTGGGCTGATGCAGGCAAACAGGGCTAAGTGACTTGCCTAAGGTCACACAGCTAGTCAGTGTCTGAGGCCATATTTGAATTCAGGAAGATGAGTCTTCCTGACTCCAGGCCTGACATCCCATCCACTGTACCACCAGCTGCCAAGGCATCTTCAGACAGCCCTTTGAGGTTTACCAAGTGCCTTTCTCACAATAATCCTGGGAGGTAGATAGTGTATGTCCAACTTTGCCTCATGGCCAGTCCTTAGGGAAGGGAGTGAGAGCCAGGAGGTGATGGCTGAGCCTGGGCTCTGGCCCTCTGGTCCTAGGGACTGGATAGCAAGAGAGCAAGAATCCTGCTTAACCAGGCCTGCCAGTGTATCAATGGCTCCACAGGGCCATGGTCCCCCACTCTGCAAAGAAGGGAAGAGGATTCATTTTCTCATGTCTTTCTGAGACTAGACTCAATCATTAAAATTACATGGCACTCCATTTCCTTTTCATTTCCTTTTCATTTATGTGGTTGGAGGCACAGTGGACATAGTTCTGGGCTTGGAGTCAGGAAGACTCACCTTTCTGAGTTCAAATCCAGTCTCAGACACTTATTAGCTGTGTGACCCTAGGCAAGTCTTTTAACCCTGTTTGCCTTGATTTACTCATATGTAAAATGATCTGGAGGAGGAAATAGCAAATCACTCCAGCATCTTTGCCAAGAAAACCCCAACTGGGGTCACAAAGGGTCAGACACAACTAGAAAAGAACTGAACAGCAAATCATTATGGATATTGGTTTTCTGATTCTTCTTGCCTTGGTTTGTATCATTTCATATAATTCTTTCCAGCATTCTTTATGCTTCATGGTCATAGTTTCTTACAGTACAATAACATGCCATTACATTCATAGACAACAATATATTTTGCCATTCTTCAAATAGTGCACACCTGAAGTACTTTGTTTCCAATTCTTTGATACTACAAAAAGTGTTGTTGTAATAAATATTTTCATATGCATGGATTCTTTCTATCTTTAACCTGTGTAATATCAGGATCTCATGTCAAAGGGCATGAGCATTTTAGCCACTTTTTTAAGAATAATTCCAAATTGTTTTGCAGAAGAATTCACAGATCTCCCAATAATGTACAAGTGTGTCTTTAAACATGCACACCCCAGTATTGATGATCTCCATCTTTCGCCTTCTTTGCCAAGTTTCTGAGTCTGAGGCAAAGCCTAAGATTTGTTTGGATTTATATTTCTCATTTTATTAGTGACTTGGAGTGTGGGGTTAACAGTCTGCAATTCTTCATTTTATTGCTATTGATTTATATTCTTGACCACTATCTATAATTCAATGGTTTTTAGGACTGGCTCCTTTCTTGCATTTTGTTTCCCATGAACTGCTGGGTTCTTTTTTCATTGTTGGTGCTCTCCATGATAGCTAGTTCAGTAATTTACCAACTATAATCCTAATCTTCATCCCATATGCAAATACCTTTCTCCCTCCCCCTTGTTGTTGAGTCCTGCCTGACCCTTCCCCTTTGTTGAAATTTGTGAAAGTTCTGGGAAATACATTCTGAGCAGCCCAGTTTGGGCAGGATCCATTCCACGGCCCAAAAATCTAGACCTCACTAACAGCCACCATCTTCTTAGCCAGATGCTCACTTCCCAAATCTGCTTTTGAAGTCCTTAAAAGCCTTCAGCTTTCATCAGCAGCCCTAAGAGAAACAACTCCTATTTCCCTAAGGGCTAGTACTTCTTGTCCAGGAAATCATAATCTTTGACAATGCTCCCTTTTGGCAGCATATTTATTTTGGCAGGAGGAGAATTAGATCTCTGATTTCTCTTCTATAAAACCCTCTCATTCGGGGGAATCCCCTCCACCAATGCTGCTAGATACATGGTCTACAATTTAAAATCTTATAGGGTTCACTCTCCAGAGTCGCACAACAGTATACAGAGAAGCAAAAACGTAAAGCAGGTCTTATTAACTCCAAGGCCAACTCTATCCACTCTCCCATGCTGCCCACTCTTAGTATCTTTTGGGACCACATAAATCAATATAAATGAATAGTGTTTATCTAGTTTGACCAGTTGTGATGGCTTCTCTATCATATATAGGATATAAATCAGTAGAAGACAATGGACCTTTTTGTTGTTTTCAGAACACGAAACCTGAACAGGGAGTCCCCAACCATCACTACTTAAACTCTTTTTCCTCTAATCCTTACTAGGATATCTTTCATTTAATAGTATATATGAACAGATTCTTATCATCATTTTTTGGAGAATAAGCAGCTGCCTCTTCTTCAGACAGTCCCCCCTCTTCAGAAAGATCCTCAGATCAGAGATGGCCCATTGGCCCATGGTCGGAGAGCTCATTGTCTCTCCTCTGATGCCAGCTGCATATGTCTACCATCCCTAGTCCATCCTTCCTGTTATAGTCTTCTCTTTCCCTCTTCACCCCCCTTTCACTCAAGCTCTCTGTGTCTGCTTTTACTTTCTCTCCACTGTTAATAGGGGAAGTGTTAGTTTAATATATAAACAAGAAAAACTGAGACATAAACAAAAAACTCACTGAAGCTTTACGGCTTTGGTTCCAAATTGCCTCAATACCCCACAGAGGTTTAGCTGCTTTGCAGAGATGTCTTTTAAATCATTTGTAATGGTTGTTGCCTGGAGGAAGAGGATGAAAATATGACAAAGTAAGCAAAAGATTAAAAAAATCCATATTTGAAATTTGTATGTATCACCTCCTATGCAAAGTAAGATTTCTCTATAAAATCTCTACATTAAAAAGAAATAAAGGTATTCTAATTCTGATTAGAATCATGGAAAATGCTTAGAATTTTGCTTTAGAAAAGTGACCCACAAAAAGACACGTGAATTGTGGCATATGATTTATGTCTGGCTCACCACCTCTGCTGCAGGGCCTGGCCATTTCTCTTAATCATACAGGAAGGGCAGCTGAGGACTGGAAATGGAATAGTCACCTTTTCCCCCAGGTATCTACTTCCTGGGGTTTGATTCAAGTTTAGATGTGCATAGAAGCCAGAAAATGTCTATGGAAATGGAAGTCTGTGGCACACAGAGATCATTTCAGGTCATGAGAAGATATGGCCTGGAGCTGGCAGCCAATAAATTTATCAACTAATGAAACAAGTCATTGGGATCATAGAGGAATAAATATAGAACTTTGGCAGCCAGAGAGGACAATGCCCTCATTTTCTCAACAGATAAACTTAAATCCAAAGAGGAAAGATGATTTGTCCAGTGTAAAGTAAGCAATAAGTAGGGAAGAAGGGATTTAAACCCACAGTCTCTGGCTCCAAATTCAGTTGTCTTATCTTTGGGTCATGAAGCATTAGCAAGAAAAGTAGTGTCATAAATAAGAAGTAATTTAACAGTCATCATTTTAAACTGAAGAACTGGGAAGCTATCAATTTTAACTGAAAAGAAAATTACTATACCTTTGTGTGGAAGCATTCATGTTTATTTTCTTCTTGACAACAGCTAGTGCTGACTTCTTTGTATCGAGCAGCCAGAGACAAGAGTGTGGGGGCAAATAAAAATGGGTTCCGTCTGGCTATTTCATAGATATACCTAAAGAGAAGGAAGGAAGGAAGGAAGGAAGGAAGGAAGGAAGGAAGGAAGGGAGGAAGGAAGGAAGGAAGGAAGGAAGGAAGGAAGGAAGGAAGGAAGGAAGGAAGGAAGGAAGGAAGGATGGGAGTAAGGGATGGAGGGAGGGAGGGAGAAAGAAAAGGATGAAGAAAAGGAAGAAGAAAAGTAAGAATTTTTCCAGTTAGTCAACACCAGAGCTGGATAATATCATTTTTTCTGATGCATTCTATTGTATTGAATTCAGTTATTTTTTTAAATCCACAATCCAGTGCTTTGGGTAACAGATTTACTCTTAATTCTAGGACACAGGTGCCCTTGTTGATGTTATCTCTTTCCCTCACCATACTTGCAGGTTGCATACATTATATTAGGTATTTTGTATTCTTAATACAACCAAGACAAAGTTGATGCTGCTCCCTCCTTAAACAGGTAGTGTTGTACCTTAAACAAACAAGACCCAAGGAACAATTTAGAAGTGGACTCTTTATTGACTCCCTGTGACTGCTTGGACCAGACCCCAAATTGAACAGCAGCCAGCAAGAGTAAAGCATCAACATATAAAGGCAAGCCATGTACCTAACTGCAGGGATTGTGTAAGCAGGAACTCACAGAAGCCAAAATCAACAATTGGTCAGTACACATTTTGATTTTTGGCACCCGTGAGTTTCCCTAGGTGGGGCTAAACCTGGCAGTTTGCCTCCTTCCTTGAAGGAGAGAAAGGATGCTGGTTAGGGGAGGAGGAAGGGAACAGGGGAGCCAGAATGAGGCCATATACAACAGTGGGGAAGGTAGAGCTCAATCATCTTGAAATGGGACTTCATTAGGTTAGAAGTGGCTTCGAGTTAAATGTTCTTTCTGTGCTCCCAGACATGCTTTCCCTCTGTACAAATTTTATCATCACTGACATATCACTAAGAACAAATCATGCCTTCCACACCTGGGAACACAAACCTTTCCCATTTCAAAACCTATGTCTGCCTAATCCTTGTGAGTGTCCTTGAATGTCAGATCAAGGCAAAGGCACCTCTCCTGGGAGGTTTTCTAGTGACAATGTCCCTTACTGATTTCGAAAGACATCATGATCTTCTTCAAACTCCTGGCACCCCTTCTCTGGATCTGTGAAGGAGTCTTGGAAAGGAGTCAAATAACTGACATCAGCATTTTTGCGTTGAAAGAAGCACAGTCGTCTCTCAGAAGTATCATTTGTGCAACATTTGGAAAGTCTGTACTTGTTGGAAAGTTCCTTTGCCCCACATATTTTATCATGCATTACATAGATCTAAATAAGAGAAAGAAAAACATTAGCCATAGGGCCCCATCCTTTCTTTCACCACATTAGTGGAGCAAATCACCACCATCACCATCATTACCACCACAATCATCACCATCATCACCATCATCATCATCACCATCATCATCATCATCACCATCATCATCATCACCATCATCATCATCATCATCACCATCATCATCATCATCACCATCATCATCATCACCATCATCATCATCATTATCACCATCATCATCACCATCATCATCATCACCATCATCACCACCACAATCATCACCATCATCATCATCACCATCATCATCATCATTATCACCATCATCATCACCATCATCATCATCACCATCATCACCACCACAATCATCACCATCATCATCATCACCATCATCATCATCATTATCACCATCATCATCACCATCATCATCATCACCATCATCACCACCACAATCATCACCATCATCATCATCACCATCATCATCATCATTATCACCATCATCATCATCACCATCATCATCATCACCATCATCATCATTATCACCATCATCATCATCACCATCATCATCATCACCATCATCATCATCATCACCACCACGATCATCACCATCATCATCATCACCATCATCATCATCATATAAGCAGCAGCATTGTAATAGCTTATGCTTCCATATCATTTAATATGTGCAAGGCACTGTGCTTAGCACTCTACAATTATTATCAATTAGAATTCCTATTGGTCCTCACAACTACCCTGAGAGGTAAGTGCTTTTATTATCCCCATTTTAAAGATGAGGAAACTGAGGCATAGAGAGGTTAAGTGACTTATCCAAGGTCACACAGGTGGGATTTGAATTCAGGTCTTCCTGACTCTGGGCCCTATGATCTATCCACAGGGTCACCTAGCCACCATCTCTCTACTTTGTTGGACAATAGCCCATGATTCAGGTTGCGCCTAAGCAAAATTCTTATTTTTCTACCTGCAACAGTCCAGCATTAGATTCCTCCCTTTGAGAATTCCCTTCCGTAGCATTCAAACTCCAGAGGTCGCATGCTGCTTCCTGATTACTGCCAGGGGCTCGCTATGGTGACATCCTTTCAGAGACCTTTCTTATCTCCCAAGTCCATATCTTTTTTTCAGTGCATCAGTGCTCTACCTGATTTACAAGGTAACACTTTTAGTGGGGGACAGGCAGTGTCTAATGGTGTCATCCAGTACCTTCCAGGGAATATTTTAATCGGGACCTTCTGGAGGCACAATATTGTGGAGGAGAAAGAACACTGGGATGAGTCACACAATGTAGACTGGACTCCTGGACCTGCTCCCTTACTATCTATAAGCAAGACACTTAACATGAGCATATCTTAGCCTCAGTTTCCATATCTTTAAAATGGGGAGGCTGGTCTAGCTGAACCCTAACCTCTCATGCTATGATCATTTGATTCTGCCTACCATACAGGCTTGTTAGGAGTCATAAGATATTATTATTAAATAAAAATAAGGTAATAATAAAATTACATTTTGCTAGCAATAAAGTAACAGCTAAGTATTGCTGTGGAGAGTTCTGGACCTGAACTCAGGAAGGTTCATCTTCCTGAATTCAAATCTAGCCTCAGACACTTAGTAGCTGTGGGACCTCGGGAAAGTTACTTAATCCCATTTGCCTCAATTTCCTCATCTGTAAAATAAGTTGGATCAAGAAAACCACTAGTAGGGTCACAAAAAGTCATTCATGACTGAAATGATTGAACAACAACCCAACAATAAAGTACTTTTTAAAAAAGATGGAAGTCTGAGGCATATTGACAAGTCAGTGGAAAAGTGGAAAAGTCAGTCACTGTTTGCCAGGTGTCTCCCACACACAATTGTGTAGGCAGATTCTGCACTGTGTCCATGGGGGCTTCCAGCTTCAGATCCATAGCAAAGGGTTATTCCTGGGGCATACCCAAATGGAACCAAACTTTCCCAAGGAAGAAGCCTTTTTAAAGATAAATATAGAAGCAATGCATATAAAACAGCAAAGTAAAATGCTGGGGACATCCTACAAGGTTTTTGCTGTTGTGACACCTTTCTCCAAAGGGAAAACAGGCAAGCAGAAGAAATCCCTCATTCACTCACTGCTATCTGTGCACACTCAGGGAGCTGCGCATTGGCCATGCGTCTCTCTCTATGGAGGGCCATCTCTTCAACCAATCCAGTGATTTCTTCATATGTGGCTTCTTGAATGAACTGAGCAAATGCAACAGTAGCCCTAGAACAGAAATTACATTAAGAAAGACTTTTAAGGCTTTTGATCTCAAACTTTTTTCTGCAAGCCAATCACTACCATCATTCCTATTGCTAGTTCCAAGAAAATCTCAAAGAAATGATTCTGAGCAAGTGTAAGGGTTATGGGATTTAAAGATCTTCCATGCCCCGTTGGACTTGCTGACGTAGCAGGAAGGGGCGGAGCAAGAGGAAGCGGAAGCCAAGCTAGCGTTCCTTCGGTGGCTGGCGGTGGTGGTGACGGCGGCAGCAGCAGAGGCAGTGGCAGCGCGAAGCCCTTTTTGAGTTAGAACTGCTAAGGACTTTCTGCTAAGGACTCCTGCTGAGGACTACCAGGGGCCGGAGCTGCTGGGAGCGCTCTTCCAGGACGCTGGGTGGTTGCTGTGAGTGGGGAGAGGAGGACCTTTGCCTGAGGTAGCCTGTTCTGTTTTAAAGGCTTGAAAATGTGGGTGCTTTCTACTTTATCTACCTGTGCCAATGTCATAACTACTCTGATGGCTTTCACTTTCTGGTTTTGGGACTCAGTCTTTTGGTATCTTAATAAATTTTCTAGTTTATTTCCTCATATGGCAAACATGACGTATTTTCTAATGGATAATTATATCAGCATATTTGTAATCTCTATAGGCATTGTGAATATGGCATTGCTGATACA